>NC_072000.2:60241647-60544677 GCF_028885655.2 Pongo abelii | reverse complement strand
CATAGTTGGTTTGAATTTGCAGATGTGGAACCTGCAAACGGAGAGATGACTGTATACTTTCCCCTGTGAATAATAGGGACTTACTTAATGTAAGATCATCATCTTTAAGAAATCGTGGGCTCAGTAAGGGCAGAAGCAAGGTTTTTTATTTTAGCACATCCCCACAGGACCTAATTTGATGCTCCCTCTTTGTAACTGCATCTTGTGCTGTTTTCCTCACTCTCTCACTCATCTCTCTTGCCTGTCTCATCTCCACCTCTTGCATTTTTTCTTCTCTGGGAGGCTCCATGTCCTTTTACATGGAGATTAATTTAGTTTACCTGGACTTCTGCAATTCTGCATCTCTACCTATTACCCTCTAAGCACAGCAAAGGCTGGCTAACCAAGTAGTGCAAATAAGGTTTCTCCTTAAAAGATGAGGGAAGGAAAAGGTTATATTTGTACCTATATCCATATAATGTCCATAAATCATAATATCAACACATTTACTCTCCCACTTAAAAACCCTCTGTACTCTCTTTGCTTACCAAGTAAGCTCCCTTCCCTTCCCCTGATTTTCAAGGTCTTCTGTGACCAAGACCAATCTTCCTGAAAAAAAGGTTTCCCAATATTGGCACTAGTGACATTTGGGGCTGGATAAGTTTTGTTGTGGCAAGCCATCCTGTGCATTGTAGGCTATTTAGCAGTATCCCTGGCTTCTACTCACCCGAAGTCAATAACATACCCTCACCTAGTTATGACAACCAAAAATGTCTCCAGACATTGCCAAACGTCCCCTGGGTGGCAAAATCTCCCCTGATTGAGAACCACTGCTTTAAAGCCTTATCACCTGCTACTTCCCATACTAGGCCTGTACTCTATCGGACACACTCAGAGTGATCTTCCCTTCATACTTTCGCTTATTCCCTTTCTCTGGTTTGAGATGCCCTCCCTTTCACCACCCAACTCCAACCACCTAAAATCCTACTCAGTCTTTTATGGCCAGTCTTTACTCCATGAAATATTACCTAATTTCCTCTTAATCAAAGCTTTCAACATTTGTCCGTGGAATTCTCAATAACATTTTGTTGATACCTCTCATAACTTTAATTCTGCATCATTTCCATTTGACTCCATGAGTATAGTAACTATTTTGTAGGTGTTCAACAAATGAGTGTTTGCTAATGCACATATGTATGTGTGTTTTTGTGGTTGAAAATTGGAACACGGGTGTAGGAGATAATGTTCTTTCTCCTCCGTGAAGGAGGCCAGGGGGGGTCATTCTCATGCTTTTTGCATCCTTCTTCCTGAGTTGCTGGTAATCTATTGTACTAGATCCGAGGATTCAATAGACCCTGCCGTACTCAACAAAATTTAAGGAAATAAGCAAAAGCTGATCTTATTTCCTTCTGTGATATGGTTTGGATTTGTATCCCCACCCAAACCTCATGTTGAATTGTAATCCCCAGTGTTAGAAGAGAGGCGGATGGGAGGTGGTTGGATCATGGGGGCGGATTTCCCCCTCACTTTTCTTGTAATAGTGAGTTCTCATGAGATCTGGTTGTTTTAAAGTGTGTAGCACCTCCCCCCAACCTCTCCCTTCCTCCTGGCCACATAAAAAGAGCCTACTTCCCCTCCCCCTTCTGCCGTGATTGTGAGTCTTCTGAGGCCTCCCCAGCCATGCTTCCTGTATAGCTTGTGGAACTATGAGCCAATTAAACTTATTTTCTTTATAAATTACCCAGTCTCAGGTATTTCTCCATAGCAGTGCAAGAACAGACTAATACATCCCCCAAAACCCATAGTGGGTGCCCTAAACCATTCTCATTGTTCCTAAGTGCTGAGAAAAGTTGAGGCCACTCTGCTACTCCAGCAAAGCCCTGGAAATGCAAAGGTCCCAGCCTCATCTGAACAATCAAGATCCCATGGCCATAGGCACTCACACTGAGAAGCCTTTCTGCCACAGTAAGTCATGTCAGCAACATTAAAAACAAATTTAAGATGTTTCTAGGGAGGCTCAAACTTTTCCTTTAAAACTCACTTGTCATCTCTGGCGACAGGACAGCTAGAAACTCATAGATTCTAGGAGAGCTTTCCAGCTGTCATGGTAACTGACCCGATGTGGTGCTGGAACTGTCCTCATAGCTAAAGCTAAGCAACCATTACAGTGGTCCTTCACTGGATGGGGGTGAACCCAGGAAATTCATTTGGAGTATTTCTCCACTGCCATCTTGAGGTCACTGGGAATAGTGCATCCTCCTTCCTCTTGTCATTGAACAGACATCGGCCTGAGGGATTTGCATGCTCTCTCTGCCTCCCATGACAGGTGCTGCAGCAGGCTCAAGAAACAGCATTGCCCTTATCACTGGAGCTTAGTCACTCTCGCTGTTCTTACCACGAGGCAGACCTGTCAGCAGAAACATGGATGTCTTAGCTCTCGATGACATATCCTAGACACACCATGCTGCTTACTTTAAAAGAAAAGCTTAGGAAAGAAACGGAATTATAAAAATAAAAAAAAGAAAATCTCTTTCAGAATCCCTACTCCTATGAGATGTCCAGGGTTCGAACTTTTAAAAGCAAAAACAAGAATAGTGGCCAAGAAATACATTTTTGTGTATGTGTGTAAAAGATGGATAAAATAAGGCATTGTTTAATTTCCTTCTGACTTCCCAAACAATTTCATATCATGGACATGAATGCTTTCTCATTTTATAGGAGTTTTTTTTTTAACCTGAATAATACAAAGTCTATTTAAAACTATTTTACCACTTATAACCCTGGAAAAAACTTCTTTTTCCTGGGTGGTGCCTGGTGGTTAGTTTGAAAATCTAGTGGCTCCTTTTCAGAGTGTTTTTCTTAAATAAATGTCTGTCACATTAATGATTAAAATCAATTAAGTTCAATCATACACCTGAATCTAGCTAGAAGAGAATACTTCAAATGTTCCTAGCATAAAGAAAGAATAAATATTTAAAGTGATGGATATCTCAATTACCCTGATTTGATCTTCACACATTATAAGAATGTATCAAATTATCACTTGTACCCTCGAAATATGTACACCTAATATATATAAATTTAAAAAATCTATTAAGTTCCTTTTGGAAGAAAGGGACACCGATTTCGTCATTCTAATTAGGTGATGTATTGCCCTCTAGTGGCGTGATATGCTAAATAGTGATATAAATCCAATGCAGGATGAATTTGCCTCCATTCATTCAGTGGCTTGTTGAACAGCTACTCTGTGCCATGTACAGCTCTGGGCTCTGCCCAGATACAGCAGCAAAGAAGATAAGCCAGTGTCTTCACTTCAAGGAGCATATATTCTAATGGGGGGATACAGAAAATTAAAACTTAAATAAGAAAAATCTTAGTGATATATGCCCCGTAGAGAATTAAAATAGAGTTATGTGGAAGAAAGTGGTTGAGTAGATACTTCAGATTGAGCCATCTAGAATGTCCTCCCTATGAAGATGATATTTACCCTTAGATGTGAATGCCAAGATAGCTAGCCAAGATGAAGATCAGCAGAAGGAACATTTTAGGCAGAAGAAACAGCTAGAGCAAGAAGTTTAAGACAGAAATGAGAGGTGTTCAAGGAACAGAAAGATGGTCAGAGCGGCTGAAGCTTGGTAGATGGGAGAATGGCATAAGATGAGTTTGGAAAGGGCAGATGATGGCCAGATCATACAGGGCCTTGGAAAACCAAAGAGAAGTAAGTTGAAGATATCAAGCAGGGGAATTACACAATTTGATTCACATTCTTTAAAAACTCTGGTTACTATGTGGAGAACAAATCCTGTGTGGAGAACAGAGGAGGCTGCTATAGTAATCCTCCAAGAGAAATGATGGGGGCTCGGTCCAGCATGACATTGATGGGAATGAAGATGGTTGACACATTTAGATATGTTTTAAAGGTAGTATCAATGGGATTTGTTCATGGCTTGGTATAGGTAGTGAGGGAAAGAGAGGACTTGAGAATGACACCTTGATTTTTAATTCAATAACAGAATGGAAGAAAATGATATATACCAAGATGAGAAATATTGCTTGAGGGTTGTGTTTGGGAAGCAAATCAGGTCATGGCCTTCATAATTAGGATACAAAATACAGAACAACTTTTTTTTTTTCTTTTTTTGAGATGGAGTCTCGCTCTGTCACCAGGCTGGAGTGCAGTAGCGCAATCTCAGCTCACTGCAACCTCCCCTCCCTAGCTCAAGCGATTCCCCTGCCTCAGCCTCCCAAGTAGCTGGGACTACAGGCGCCCACCACCACGCCCAGCTAATTTTTTTTTTTGTATTTTAGTAGAGACGGGCTTTCACCATGTTGGCCAGGATGGTCTCGATCTCCTGACTCATGATCTGCCTGCCTCGGCCTCCCAAAGTGCTGGCATTATGGGCATGAGCCACCGAGCCCGGCCAGAACAACCTTTTAAAGAATGTGTTAAACAACGATGATGAGCCAATAAATATAAATATTCACATTTCAAGGGGTCCAAGAGAGCCATAGAGTTTATCAAAGGAAATCAGGAAGAAGAGCTCTCAGATTGCAGTATGAGGCACCCTGAACAACCAAGAAAGAGAATTTAGCACCATGGAAATCAGAGCCAGTGGCCTCGAAACCTTCTAGAGTTGCTTATCTCCCAGTTTCCTCTCTGTATTTTGGGAACTGACATTATATACCACGAGAGAAGGTTGCAAGAGTCACAGGACATTAGAAGTGAAAAATCTTGGAGGAAAAATGAGCCCAACTCCCCTTAAACCCTTCTTTTCCAAATAAAGTGGTGGAGCTCAGAGCTCAGGGAGTAGAAGGGATACCAGCATTCATGGCCCTCCTGCAATACACCAGACACAATATGAAGAACATCACATGCCTTACCCCATCATGTCTTTGAAGAATCTTGCAAAGTGTGCATAAATTTCCATTTCTAGCCAAGAAAACACAGTCTCTGGGAAGCCCAAGGCCCTACAAATGGCTACTGGAAGAGATGGGATGAGAACTCTCATGTTCCAGTGCTCTACAATCCATGCAATGCCATGCTAAAGAAGATTTTTGAAAATGTGAGGAGAGAAATGAAACTAATTCGGGTAAATCTTTTTAGAGTTTAATATTCTATCCTTTCACCTACACATGTTGGGGCAAGCCAGATTGCAATGCTTCTATGAAGCAGCCAAGCAAACTCTCCCAGCTAAATTTGGGGATGATGATGATGATGATGATGATGATGTAGCTGCCATTCACTAAGTACTTTCTATGTTCTAGTGTTTCAAATACACTCATTTGCTTAAAGACAACAAATCTGCAATCTACCATCTCTATTTTCTAGATGAAACTAAGACATAGGTTAAATTATTTGCCCAAGGTCATATCACTACTCTACTCAGTGAAAAACCTTGATGTGGACTCAGGCATATCTTCTTTCTCTGCCCGTGTAGCCCCTTTAACAGCTTCTCTTCTCTGGAGTCGTAGTGCCATGGCCCACACAGGTATGTCCTCATTTGCAGCCCTGGGGATACAAAGAGTGGGACCATAGCTGGGGTGACCTTTGGGCCACCATTAAGTACCAAACATAGTATGAAATCCTATCTAACACTGTACTCTGAACCACAGGACAAGTGAGAAGAGGAAAGAAAAGCAAATGTGAGCCAGCCATGTGATCCCATGGCTACCCTAAGGGCCTATTAATATGATTCAGAGATGCCTGAGTAACTGACTCTTGTTGCAGTTCCCTAGTTCAGGAGTGAAACGAGACAGTGTTTGCCCTGAGAGACCAAGAACTGAGTGAACGCCTGAGTATGTCATACCATGCTGTGCTCTGTAATCATGTTGTTTATGGCAGAACCCCAAGATTATCAGATGCATCAGTCCCAGATGAATATATAGCACTGGCATATAGCCAGACTAATTAATATGTAGAACTCTCTAATCTCATAAAATTGAAGGAGGACAGTCTTTCTGTGATGCTCAGTTACAAGGGTATTTTTAGCCCACTCTCCTTTGTGAGGATTGGAGAATTTGAAAACTTATATCTCTGCCTGCCCTAGATAACTCTATTACTTATCCTGACTGCAATATTGTTTGGCTTAATCACTTGAAGTCTGAGTCATTGGTCTCTCCATCAACCCAAATTTGCTGTCGACATTTGTCCATATAGTCACCTTGCAGATTAGGGATGGCAGGGAGAAGGTGGAGATTTAACGACTTTATTCCAGACCTATCATAGATGAAGGGACCAAGATAGTGTTGCAGTGTTGGGTTGATCAGCTGAGTACCTGTGGTGTGAGATAGCTAAGGGCTTCAGATATGTAACAAGAAGAACCATGACCTTGGGTCTGGTCCACTAATTTAAAATAGAGAATTTTTTTCCCCCAAATGAGTGTGAAACTGGCCATGCCTTGGCTATTGTTTATTGCTCTGGTGAAAATAATTGAGCCAATAGAGGGAGCTAAAGTTGTATAAATGGGACTTCTGGATATAGAGTGTTATTGCAAAGAAATTCCCAAATACTTGAAAGGTGTATTTCAGGGAATTTGGGGATGCAGTGAAAAAGAGGCAAAAGATCAATAAAAACATTGCTAACAAGAGAGCTGTTGGTAACTGGTGATCACTCCAATATCTAAACGTGTAATTGGAGTGGATATCATGAATGAAAGGAAAACTTCTTGGCATGACTATTATCTAGGTGACTAGGATACAAAAATAAGCTCTTTTCTCTCTTTTAATTGGCTATGTTAAAAGAGAATCTCTAGATTTATCAAACCTTTGTATTTATCAAGGCTGAGAGGTGTGATAAATTCAAAATAGTGCAAGCTCTCAGGAAACAACAGGAAGTAGAACTTTTAATTAAAGAAACAGTGAATGTGTGGGTATTAATAAACACTAATCTTTTTCACATTAGCTCAGCTTGGCCAAGAAAATGTTAGATGGGACCTATTGATTTACCTTGGACTGAGTTCCACAATTGTGTAAAAAAAGTTCAGCAAGCTGGGAAAGAATGGGATTTAGTGATTGAACTTGATATTGCCTTGATAATGCCTCCTTTTCCACCCCTAAGAGAGAGAACCAGCAGGGACCATTTACTTTTACATGCAACATAATACACTTTTATTACGTTATCTTAGGACTATATTAATTACTCTATTTATGATAATAATTAAGAAGTAATCTGACCATGATAACTGCTTTGGATTGAATGTTGGTGTCCCTCCAGAATCCATATGTTAGAACTTAACCTCCAAGGTGATAATAGTAATAGGTGTGGCCTTTAGGAGGTGATTAGGTCCTGGGGACTCCACCATCATAGACAGGATTAAAACCCTTATAAAAGGGCTTAAGAGAGTGAGTTTACCCCTTTCAGCCCTTCTACCATGTGAACAAGATGGCAACAAGGCGCCATCTTGGAAACAGAGTTTGGGTCCTTACCAGACACTAAATCTGCTGGTCCCTTGATCTTGTACTTTCCAGACCACAGATTGTGAGCAATAAATTTCTATTGTTTATAAATTATTCAGCATAAGGTATTTTGTTATAACAGCCCTAATGGATGAAGACAGCAACCATCATCTGTTTTTTCATAATAGCTTTTTATTTTGAAATAGTTTAAGACCAACCGTGTTTTTGAAATTGGTGATAAGTGAGAAGAACATTGTTACCTGTAGAAGGGGACAGAAAACACGACCTCATCTTGTTGGCTGGTAAATATACCTAAATATAAGGGCTAGTACAAGTCTCAAGCATGTCTCAGCATATGCTGGGCTAAAGATTCACAGGATAGTTCACTGATACAAAAACAATTGGCTGAGAACATTTTTAATTTCCCCATGAAATGGAAGCGAATGGGCTGACAGAGTTATTTGGATGTTTGAGTCCATTTGTACTGCTATAACAAAATATCACAGACTGCGTAATTTCTAATGGATAGAAATTTATGTCTCTCTGTTTTGGAGGCTGGGAAGTCCAAGATTCGGTGCCAGTATTTGATGTATGGTGAGAGGCTTGCTGCTGAGTCCTCACATGGTGGAGGGGCAAAAAGGGCCTAAGTCAGTTTCCTCCAGCTTTTTTGTAAAGTACTAATCCATTTATGAGGGAGAAGCCCTCATGACTTAATCAATGCTGTGGTGTCAGTGTGTCACCCCAAATTCATGTGGTGGAAACTTAATCCCCAATGTAACAGTGTTCAGTGGTGGGGCCTTTTGGAAGGTGTTTAGCTTATGAGGGCTCTACTCTCACGAATGGATTAATACCACCATGAAACGGTCTTGCAGGAGAAGTGCGCTCCCTTTTTGCCCTTCCATCTTCTGCCATGAAAGGATGCCACAAGAAGGATCCATCAGATGCTGGTGCCTTGATCTTAGACTGCTCAGCCTCCAGAACAGTGAGAAATAAATTCCTGTTTTTTGTTAATTACCCAGCCTTAGGTATTCTGTTAGAGCAGCATGAAATTGACTAAGACATTTCCCAAAAGGCTGCACCTCTTCCTACCGCCATGACAGAGATTAAGTTTCAATATCGGTTTTGGAGGGGACACCCTCAAACCACCGCATTGGATGTTGGAGAAGTCATCCCATACCTGGGTGTACTTTGGGCATTTGTTTAGTCAAATGTCATATTAAAAACCCTGCTTTTAAGTAAGGAGAAAAACAGAAGATGCCACTGGTCCTTATAAGCTTATTGATCCTATAATTTTGGTAGTTTGCATAATAGAAACCTTTTAGATTCAAGACTCTGCAGAAACCAGGAGGGGTGTTAGTCATGGGACTTTAGAACTTGAAGCTTACCTAATGCAGCTTCCTGTCATTCCACTTTTGAAAGCGTTTTCTGCTTGTGATTACTGGTTAAGATGCCATGTTCCTATAAAAGAACATTAAATAATTCTAAGACTAGAAATTCCAAAACTGTCCTTGGTAACATTTGACAGATTTTTTAGATACTGGAGGAGTAGCTCAAAAAAGGTTAGTAATAAGATAGAAAAGGTATATTAAAGAATATTAGAATTATTATAGATATTTATATAGAAATAATATAAATATTATAGAAATCGAATATAGAAATATTAAAAAATTAGCCGGGAGTGCTGGCGGGTGCCTGTAGTCCCAGCTACTCGGGAGGCTGAGGCAGGAGAATGGCATGAACCCACGAGGCGGAGCTTGCAGCGAGCCGAGATTGTGCCACTGCACTCCAGCCTGGGCGACAGAGAGAGACTCCGTCTCAAAAAAAAAAAAAAAAAAAGGAATATACAAAAGGAAGTGAGCTCATAGTGGACCATGGGATCCATAGCTGGGAGCTGCAGCCCTGGAGCCAAAACTGTCCTCACCATCAGGTTTGCTTCTGGCAATAGGGATTTGTGAATATATGAGAAAATGAATCCAAGAGAGCATGGCCAAGGCCAAGTTTAGTTTACTAAGCACAGTGCTCAATTAGCTGAGACGCGTTATGGAAGTCTGTGACTGTCCTCTCAGCCCATGCGCTAAGTAGAAAGTCTACTGGTTGACTCTATACTTTCCAACACAAAAACACCTCTATTTGGCAAGTGCTAAAAATACCTCAATGCAGGAGCAAGATTTATGAAACAGCTATAGGCTTTCTGACTTAAAATATGAATTGTTCATGTTGACACCTGTTTGTTATATGTAGATGAGAAAGGCGGTGGTAACAGAAACATCGAGGTAGCTCTATCTATCTGTTGGTGAGATTTTAAAGGTGGTAACTGGGGTCTACAAGATGAGTGGATCCTGGAGACCACAAGCTATGAAACACTGGGTTCAATCATTATACATGATACAATCTTTGACTCCATCGAAAACTGCCTATGGCTGTCAGGATTTCTCAGCTAGACAAATCAATATCAAAAGACAAATCTACCTTTGTTAAAGGGACAGAGCCCAAAGGGGTATGGGCCATTATATACTGACAGATTGACTGTGTTGAACTTTTACCTACAGCACCAGGTAGTTTTAGGTTCTATTGATTGGTATTGACACTTCATTTTCTGGTTTAAACTTCATCCATCCTGAATCTGAGGCTTTAAATTTATCAGTTTATGAGAATCTGAGGCTTTGAATTTTGAGTTTAGGATTAATGAACTGGAAATACAAACTTTCAGTAATTCTGACCATCAATTGATATATCAGCAATAAGATAATACATCCTATAAAATGAAGATGGCAGGAGTGAGCCAAGAAATATAACACAAAGTAGTCTTTTCATGTTCATATCCCTCCCAAAGTAATAATGTGACTGAAAATTACAATGGATAATTGAAGCAATTGTGATACAAAGTCATGACAGGGACATGATGGACTAACTGGCTTTGCAGGCAAGGGGAGCATCTAATACTAAACACACCGGGCTGCAAAAGTGGGTCATGGGTTGAACTTATTTCTAAAGTATGAGATCAAGAATGAGGCAATAGGAAACGATGGCTTGGTTCATACCTACCATTCTATATGTTTCTCTTGGGCAATCCATAACCAAGCCCTAATAATCTGGAAGGGTTTTGTGGTACCCTCACAGTATGCCACCATGTACTGTTGGACTTATTCTTGCTACTGCTGTAACTATGACTACTGATAATAATAATAAGAGCAAACACTTAGATAGTGCTTATCATATACCTGGCACTATTCTAAGCATTTTTCACCTCAATATATGTTAAACATGGGATTACTTAGCTGATCTGAAAGTCACTGATTTTCAGAGAAAGTTGACTACTTTCTCAGAGATAATAAAGCAAATATCTCTAAACAATTTTTTAAAAGGGGAGAGAGGGAAGGAATAAGAAAGGGAGGAAAAAGTGGAGTATTAGTAAGGTATTAGTCAAGATGTTTGGATTACACATTATAAAAATTTCAACTAAAGGCAGCTTAGGTAAGATACAAAATGTGCTGGCCCATGTAACTAGAAAGGGAAAGGGCAAGTCATTTTCCTGGAGGACAGCTTCCCAGATCCTGCTTAGGGTCCTGTGACACTGACAGCAGAGAGGAATGCCTCTGAATAAAAGCAGGTGGAGCCATTCAAAATGCCCACGGGTCTATCCCTAGGAGCTCCACCCCAATTCCTCTGCAGATGAGACTGCAAAGCACAAACTCAGGTACTCCTCAGGAGCTACCCACAAAGAGAGGTAAGGATACCTCTCTTATTTCCTTGAGAGTAGGGAAAGCTGGAAAGCTGCAGAGTGCCTAGAAAGTTCAGAGCAGGCTCCAGGTAGAGAGAGGGCCTACAAGCATGAGGGGAGCCGGTGTTGTTTCGTTACACAACTGCAGAGGGCACCATTTCTTTATATTCTTTGTGAATGACACTCCTGGGTGTTCAAAGGAGTGGCTCTGCAACAGCCATGGCAGAAGCCAGTGGAGAGTGACTATGGACACAGCAATAACCAGAAATCTTTAACTGTTCCCTAAGAAGCCGATGACATCCTGGCTTTCTGCAAGGGAACAGAACAAAATGTGGGAAGCGGTTGCCATTTGGAGACCTAGCAATCTTAATGGAAGTGAGAAGGTAGGTGGAATCAATATCTATTATAATCAGTAGCTGTGGTCCTATTTGCTCCCCACCCCTCAAGTTGGGCCAGGGGAACTGAAGGTTATATTCCTCTTCTGAGTCCTTGGGAATAGAAATCCTAACATGAGTGAAGTGACCAATCTTGGAATTGATGCTATTGACAGAGGAGAATAGAGAGCCAAAAAGTGCACTCTGCAAGGTTGATAGTACTCACAACATAACCACGACATAGACATTCCTAAGAAAACAAATGAAAAAGCAGTAGAGCAGATCATAAACTTCCCCGTGCAGCAAGTGTTTTTATCATTATAATAAAATAATAATAATAATAATAAAAATTATTAGCATATTCTTTCATTTTTATTTTGTTTTAGGGCTGTAGTCAGATGACATACCAAGACCACAATGAGTGCCATTAGGCAGGCTCCAGCCCTGTGTCAGCAAAGCATTTTGGTGATTAATGTTCTTGGCTCTGAGGAAATAGCACTATTTCTCTAAATTCAGATATTTTTTGGCATAAAATTTTGGAAACTAGGTTTAAAATTCTCCATAGTGACCATCTTGTCTATTCTCAGGCTAGTCACAGAATTCATAGCTAATCTAAGATTAATTTTAAAACCAGGGAGAAACAGCAGAGGGTATCCACTCCGAGCCTTTTTTTCTTTCATCTTTCTTTCCTTCCTTCCTCCATCCCTCCCTTCCTTCCTTTCTTCTTTCTAATGAATTCACTAATATATTTTATTTTAAATTGCACTTTGATTATAAAAGTAGTATATATTAATATTTAAAAATTGGAAACAGAAAATTTAAACTAAATGCCTCACAATCTTCCACCCAAAGACAAATACTGTCAACTACAGACTGTCCCCGACTTAGGAGGGTTTAAGATTTTTCACGATACGACTGTGCGGAAGTGACCCACATTCAGTAGAAACCATACTTCAGTACAGAAATCAATACATTACATGGGATACACAGCACTTTCTTATAAAATAGGCTTTGTGTTATATGATTTTTTCCAACTGTAGGCTAATATAAGTGTTCTGAACATATTTAAGGTAGGTGAGCCTAAGCTATGATGTTCAGTAGGTTAAGGTGTATCAAATGCATTTTTGACTTGCCATATTTTCAACTTATATGGGTTTATCAGGCTGTAACTCCATGGTAATTGGAGGGGAACCTATGTTTTTATATTCATTATAAGAATTGACATGACTCTCTTTTTTGTTCTTTCCCCAAATCTGACCTCTTCACCATGAGACAATGCTCCTAAACTGTTGATTAGACACAGGGCTATTCACTCTCTGGGGGAAGGGGTCAGGAAGAGCTACCCCAAAGATCTTGGGAAACTGACATGTCAGAATATACCTCCATTATTTTTAAATGGGAAAATTGAGCTCCAGTCATTTGCCAAAAGCCAATGACTCTATCAGGACTCCTCCAATATAATAGCTAATTGCTTCAAAATTCACTGTGCTCCTTTTCAAGTGTGAAGTCCATGCTGTAGTCCAAAAATGGACAGAATATGTCATGTGGTAAGATGTCAGCAAGATCTCCACAATTTTCTCTTTCGATGCATTACGTCTCATCACACACAAAGTGTGAAGACACTTCCTAAATTAGACAAGTAAAAATTTATATCAAGAAAAATATTGTCTTATCCCATATAATGAATAAGTGGTAGGTAAGTATGGTTCAATATGTGTCTACTGATATTAATAATGTCCAGTTGAGTTGAAATATGTAGGAAAGTCTTTGAGGGAAGGAAATATTTTCATGACTCTAAATGGTCTTTTGCTTGTCATATTTACTTTGGATGTCCAACAGAGATTAACTCTTTATGTGGATGTGATGGTAGATTTCACTTTTAAATCAAACAATAAGCAAAAAAAAAAAAAAAAAAAAAAAAACCATACAGGAATGGAGGCAAAAGCTTCCAAAGTCCAAACAAATGCCATGTAAACATTCCATGGTCTACTTTTACTTTTAGATGGTAGATCATGTATTGAGAATTTACATGAGTTAGCATCAGAAGGTATCACAAGCCCACTGTACGCTATCTTTCCTAAGTTTCACAATATGTGGGAAATTAACATTTGGGTTGCCATTTTTTAAATTAAAAGTATGATGGCTTTTTGCTGACCCAGATGATCCCTTGTCTACTTTCATCAAAGGCACAGGGTGAGAGAGTAGAGATTTTACTATATTGTCTATTTCTCCAAAAAGGCCTCACCTAGCATTGGCCTTCTCATCAGGATGGGTTAGCTCCTTGCTAAATGTTAACTGCGGACCAGCAGAATTGACATCAGCTTCATCAGAGGAGCTTGTAAGAAATGCAGAACCTCATGGCACACTCCAGACTTATTGAATCAGAATCTACATTTTAACATGTTCTCCATGTGATTTATACGAACATTAATGTTTGAGAAGCACTGGGTTAATTGATGATTGAGAAATATAGTGCATCTGTTTGCCCTACTCTCCATCTGTTGCCCAACACACACACACACACACACACACACACACACTCTTCGGGTTTAAAATTAAAGAGCAGACTGATCAAAATCATGCAAAATCATGGATTTGCAGGATTTAACTGCTGAATGCAATAATAAAAATCATGTAGTCACAACACTTCAAATGGCAGAGATTAGTAAACATCTCCCACTATTCATTCTCCCCTTCTGCCCTGTAGTAATAGAACTCTCCAAGGCTTAGCTGAGCACATCACACAACAAGACAGTGCATTTCCCTAGCTCCTTTACAGTTAAGAATGGCCATGCTATTAAATTTGAATCAATGAGATATGAGCACAAGAGACACATTCAACTTCCAGTCAGTTCCTCAGCAAAGTAGCAGCTTTTCACAAGCTTTCCTTTTTCTGATGGCTGGGAAGCAGCAACAGCTACAGTAGATACCTTGGGCCCAGAGATAAAAGTCACGTACTGAGAATGACACAGCTACTAGCCATCCCAGATCAATAGATGACCTTCTATAACAGAGCAGCCCAACTATCCCAGAATGCCAGATCAGCCTGGGACATGGAAGAGAAATTAAGCTCTCTCTCATCTTACCCATTGAAGTCACTGTGATTTTAAGTCTCTTAATGGCAGCTTAGCCTTTGTGCCCTGATTGATAACTTCACAAGTGAGGAACTGAGGCCGAGAAACTGTGTGACTTATGGTGAAAATATCACTTCCAAATGTAATAAGACAGTGGAAGATATTTAAAGATTTTTAGTCCAGGCACTGTGACTCACACCTTTAATCCCAGCACTTTGGGAGGCCAAGGAAGAAGGATCACTTGGGGCCAGAAGTTCAGGACTAGCCTAGGCAACATAGAAAGACCCCCCTCCATTGCTGCAAAAAATAACAAATTAGCCAGGCATGGTGGTGCATGCCTGTACTCTCAGCTACTTGGGAGGCCAAGGCAGGAGGATTTCTTGAGCCCAGGAGGTCAAGGCTGCAGTGAACTATGATCACGCGACTACACTCCAGCCTGGGTAACAGAACGAGAACTTGCCTTACGTAAATAAATAAATAAAATTAAAGATTTTTAAAAATGTATACTCAATTTTATAATGAAGACATTTTAAATGTTTTGAGGCCAGATGTGATAGAGCACTTTGGCTTTCTTGACTAAGCTTCTTGGCTTGGAGGTTTTCTCTTAGCTACCTCTGAGGGATATGCATACTTGTTTATCACACGGCAGCTACTTGGATGAATGAATAAACAAAAGGATAAAGTGAACTCTTGTTTTTACTAAACCACCAGGGTTAAAAAAAATTTTTTTGGCTTCTGCTTATTTTGAAGAATGTAATCTTAAAGTGCATCTTAAGTTGACCACTTGACCCATCTGCCACCATGAAACAAAGCGACAACCAATAAAGGGTTTCAAATAGGCACAGTTTTCATAGTTTTTTGCATTTTCCTTTCGAGTAGATACGTGGGTGGGGGGGTGTAGTTATAGATCTATGTGTTTGCACTGGATTAGGACTGGAGTTCAGCGTTATTTTTTTCCTCTTTGGTTTGTGGTCATGCCTTAATAGTCATTAAACCAAAGTCATAAAGACGGTTGAAGATACAGGACACGGTATTGCCAACATGAGGATAGTTTATTGGCTCCATGGTTTAGTCACTTTTGAATTCAGATAGTGTTTGACCAGCAGACTTCTTAATAGATTTTCTAGAATCCTATTTCTATCCTTACAAGTTAAATTGTCACCTGCTATACAAAGATCTACACCTAGTTACCCAGTTATATTTATCCAATGATAAAAAAACAAAATGTGACTATATGAGATCATTTTAAAATAAAAAAGTAATGAAACACTAAACAATCACTCCAGGTTGTCTGTAACCATAGTAATTCATCATAGGGTTGCCCCACAAGGAAGGATTTCATGCATAGACGTTTAAGCAATATGTAGACTTATAACTTTTGTTTTTCTGTTTGCTAATAGTGCCTGTAACTGAAACAATGAATTATAATATTGACAGGGACTCAATGAATCCAATACAAAGTTGTCTAAAACTATCAAAATGATATAAATTTAATGTAAACAAAATCACTTAAAATATTTTAAACACATGATAAAAGTCTGTAAACAATTCATATCTCTAGTTTAATTTTTGCATTAATAAGTCATATTCCCAAATCCAATTAAAGTCTTCTGTTTACACAGTGGTTCTCAATCTTGGCTGCATATTAAAATCACCCAGAGAGTGTTAAAAATCCCAAAGTTTAGGCCAAACTCAAGAAATTCCATCAGGATCTCTAGGGTGTGGGACCTCAACATCAGTATTTTCACCTTTGGTTGTAGTAGGGATGTTGATTGGGTCAACAGGTGTAAACTATTACCCAAGGGTGACAGATGTTCATTCAGAATAAAGGGACACCAGATGTTCACCAGGCATTGCTTTCCAAGAGCTATTATTTTCCATCTGAAACACATTTGCCTTCATCAGCTATTTCATGTCTCTTTCACCAAAGTCACCAAGAGGATTTAGTGCACTCGAAGCAGAGGGGCCTTTTTTTTTGAGGGCTTTTCTGAAAAGCTAAACCTGAGAGAAATGAATAGTTTCTTATCCTCTACATAGAACTCCCATTTAGCTCATTGACCTGCAGAAAGGTTTTAAAATAGCCAGGTGATGTTTTAAGCGGGTGCCTTGTATCCTATGTTAGTCTTCCCAAATGACCAATCCAATCCAGCCGGTTTTCCAATTTCTCCTTGAGCTCAGACATTTTATCCCTAATCTGTCAGCACAGGAAATTGCGAGCAGGTATTTTATTTCATGCAAGAGCCAGGAAAAACACAGAGGTGGTGTGGCTCACTGCTTTGAATATGTGTTCAATGGGACTGGAAAATTTTCCCTAAAACAAAATTGTTCTATCTCTGGTGAGCAAGGCTACCCCACACTGAGGACCAAAGATGGCATCCAATCCTCAATATGCTTCTGTGTGAAAATGAAAATGAGCAATATTTTTAGTAAAATTAGTAAAAAGTACATGCGATATAGCTTCTAAATATAAAATCATCCACATAGCTGTTCAACTGCTTTGTTTAGTTTTCTCAGTCATATATGGCAGAGCAAACTACAAAACATCATTTTCCTTGACATGCCCATCCAGAACCAATTGTTTAAAACTGGATGTTTAAATTTGGGCATTTAGAATTATTAAATCACCATGAGCTGAACTGTAGTGAATTGTAAAGAAAGGTAAGAACGTGGCTAATCAAAGTCCTCTTCAATTCAATAGGTATTTGCTGACAACCTAATATATACCAGGCATGTGTGTGGAATGAAAGGGTTTCTCTTTCAGCTGCAGCATTTCCCTATTATGCTCAAAGGGCTAATTTCAAACTGATGATGAACCTCTTTGTTTCACGGTTTTTGTTTTCATGAGTTATCCAACAATTTCACTGTCCTGAAACCAGATTCTGCTACAGACGCCTCTCAAAGACTCCAAGGTATATCTGTTCTTTTAAACAGGTCTATGTATTGCTCAAATACCTATCAGACTTGTCCTCATGGGACAATCCAAATTTTTCAACTCTCTGGCTTTCTTTGTTTAAAGAAGTTAACATTGCCACGATTCTTGGTTGTTATATTCTATTATCTAGCTTACGACATACAAAGACTTCCTGGCGTTACAGCTATTTCAAAGAGGTCATATTTTCAATTTTGTAAATTTTCCAAATGAATATAATTTAAAATATTTAGTTTAAAAAGATGCTAGCTCTCTGAGAACCTGTCATAATTTTCCCAGTATAGCCTTAACACAAAATATGTTAGAGCAAAATAAAATCTCTTTAAATCTTTCATTTCAGAAAACAACCTTCAGTGCAGTCAATAAGCATTTATTGAGTACTGTGGGAGATCCTAAGATTGAAATACAATTTCTTCGCAACTAGGGCCTTATAATTTTAATGGAGAACCAAAATATAAAGATATGTATGTATGTGTGTATATGCGTGTGTGTGTGTGTGGGTATATACATATATATATATATTTTTCTTTTTTGAGACAGAGTCTTACTTTGTTACCCAGGCTGGAGTGCAGCGGTGTGATCTCGGCTCACTGCAACCTCCATCTCCACCTCCTGGGCTCAGGTAATCCTCCCACCTCAGCCTCTCAAGTAGCTGGGATTACAGACATGCGCCACCACGTCTGGCTAATTTTTGTATTTTTTGTAGACAACTATTAGCATGCTTTTGCCATGTTAGCCAAGCTGGTCCTGAACTCCTGGCCTCAAGTGATCTGCCTGCTTTGGCCTCCCAAACTGCTGGGATTACAGGCATTAGTCACCATTCCCGGCCTGTATTTATATATTTTAAAGGATTAAGATAGCAATGAAAAGTAATTTTAATGGGCTTTCCAGGGAAGGGGAGGGTGAGAGGAAAGAAGAGAGGAGAGAGAGAGAGAGACAAAGTTTGGGGTAGGTGTCCACAAGCATGGAGAAACTTAGAGTCTTCTTGAAGTCATCTACTTTGCAGAGGAAGGGACTTAATAATGATAATGTTAATAATAACAATAATAGCTAATGTCTATTTGGTGTCTGTACACTGCAAGTCCTGATATTAAATTGTTGTTCACTTACTGTTCACTTAGAATATTCACATAAAAAATATTTATTAAGCTTTACCATGGTGCTGGGATACAGAAGAAAGAGTGGATAGAAGATAGATATGCAAATAAAGAAAGAAAGAAACATATAATAGAAGTAGGCACTGAGTGTGGCCATGTATTTCCTCTTAACTGGCAATACGTTCTTGCATTTTTAGGCAAAGCTAGAACTCATTGCTACTCAGAGGCTGTAATGAGAATTTCTATGGAATGTGGCTTTCATCCCTGCAGTATTAACTTTGGTCAAAAGATGGCAGCAAAGTTCAGCTAGCTCTTCGGAAATCCCTTCTCAAAAGTGAGGGGAGAAGGGACTAACCACATCTTTTACAGGTTAATGGGCAAGTTGGGGAAAGGTTGTCTTGCCGCCTACACATGAAACTGTTTTCGAATTGTATATCACAATATTTATTAAACATTAAAATATCACAAGTTCAATGTAAGCCAGGTTATAATATTCAAATTATGTTTATTCATTCACTTGTTAATCTACAAATGTAAATATTCATTAATTTCCCAAATGTTTTAGTACCTGCTAGGCACTAGCACTACACTGAGAGCTGATGATACTTGTCGACCAGAATATACACAGTTCCAGCTCTCATTGAACATAGGGCCTAGAGTGAGAATGATATTAAAAAGATAAATATGGAAATGAACTTGTAATTATTCATAGAATGTAATTACCTGTGGTAATTATATTGTATTTTTTTCAGTTTCCTAGTACTTGAGAGCAACAGAAAATACTCAAGCATTTATTTTTCAATTGCTTGACTAATTATTCAGGTGCCTAGAACAGTGTCTGGCACAAAGTAGGTGCTTAGTAAAGAGCTGTTAAGTGAGTGAAGGAGCATAATTACAAATCTGAGATACACGTGTCCAGAACATAGCTTGAGACAAGTTTCTAATGAAGGAACGTGACCCGGGTCTGGGAAAGTGATGCAGGTCTGAAGGATGAGTAGGAAGTAACTAGATGGCTGTGTGTGTGTGTGGATTGGAGGGGGGAGTCTGTAGGCATAGAGTAGACCACGAGTAAAGGCCCTGTGATGATGGTGGTTGTGAGGTAGGGAGGGGCGGAGACGAGGTATGGGAACATGACTTGCTACAGGGAACTAAAAGACCCGTGCAGCCTCCGCACAGGGAGTCAGGGGGTTGAACAGTGATGCATAACATAGACTTTGGTGTAAAGAATGAGTAGGAGAGGGAAGGGAGTGGATTTGGGTAGAACAGGTGGGAAGCTGTGGCAGTCCAGGTGACAGATGGTGGTAGCTTAGACTAGGGGGTGGGCTAATGGAGTGGGAAGTTGTCAAAGTCACCCGATGGGAGCACATGGTGATATATAGACTACAGAGTGTGAGGGAGAGAGGAGCTCCAAGGATTACTGACTTGTGCAATGGGGTGTGGTAGAAAGGAAATTCTGGAGGAAAACCAATTTGGGGGAGGAGGGAAGATCCTAAGTTCTATCTGAAACATTCTGAGAATTTGAGACATCCTAGTAGAAATATTAAGTCCATAATTAGATTGAAGGGACAGAACACAGAGAGGTCTGGGGTAGAAATTGATTTGGGAGCCATTGGCATGTAGATGACATTTGAAAAGAAAATGTCATCTTCATTTGAATCCACATATGAAGAGAGTATAGGGAAAGAAATGGGGACTAAGACTAGCTTTGGGGAACTCACATTGGGTGCCTGGTGGAGAAGGACGGCTGCAAACAAAACAGAAGTAGCCAGAGAAGAAAAGAGGAGAGCCAGGAAAGAGTGTCTGAGTGCAATGGACAGAACTCTGGATGCAGGAAGACCTTTCTCATGTTCTGAGAAAGGTCGGCATCTCCATCCTCCACCACAGTCCTTCCATCCAGCCTGTTCATTCATCCACTTAACTGGCCCTTGCTAGCTCCAACACAAATGTCCTTGGCTCTTGGTAGAGCCAGTCCCAGGAAGATAATGTATTTTGAGCCACCAAAACTATAGATCATGGCAAATAGAGAGCAAAGAATAATGGCATGGACATCAACAATAATTTGTTAGGGAAAAATTGATGGAAGGATTTATTTACAGTTCCAAAGCAAAAGACCACTGGACTAAGAGTTAGGAAGCCAGAGGTCCAATCTGAGCTCTCCCACTGGCCTGCTGTGCCAGTTTAGGGATTTCTCTGACTATGCTTCATTTCAGTGTTATCATCATTAAATTCAGGGCAGGAGACTGTGGTGGGTGGGTGGGAAAAGAGAAGGAAGAAAGTAAGAGAAAATAATACACACTCTGCATACATAATAAGCTCCTTATAAAGATCTTATGAGATCAAGTGTCTAAAAGTGCCTTGGAAAACATATAACATCAAATACTTTTCTATATGATAAAAGAATTTTAAAAATACTCTCATAAAAATAGAACCATGCAATTGATAAATCTGGAGAGTTTCCAGGCATTTATTCCTAAAAAGCTGTGTGAATGCCTTTTATCTCTTTCTATCCTGCTGCTAGCACCATATCCTTTTCTAACCAAATATGAAAAAAATGAAATAAAGAAAAAAACTTCTAAAATCTGTTATTGATGCAAGGAAAAGGATACACATAGATTTTTAACAATATAGATTCAGGACCACCCAAGCTAATGGATTCCAGACCAGACAGCAAAAACAAAAGGATTACCACTAAACCCTCCAATCTGTTTTAAAAGCTGGGGAGGATAAGTGATGGGAAGATGGCTGGCTAGAGGTACCAGGCACCAGACCCTCCAACCAAGAAGGACCAAAACAGCAAGAAGGTAACCATACCTCGAACAGAACTTTAAGAGAGAACCCCGGAATTGAGCAAGAAAGTGACAGAGCACTTCTGAGGCTTTTAAGGAGAGGGGAGCAAAGTATCCTGAAGCCAAGAGAAATTCCCAATGGCAGGCGAAAGATAAGTGAGAGATCCAAAGTGGTCCACATTCCCACAGTGAACTCTGCAATCCTGGCTATGGGAAAGCCCTTAGGCCCCTGTGGGCCCTGAGACTGGTATGGGAGCTGCTTGGAGGCCACATAACGGCATTGTTCTGGAGGGGAATTTTGTGCTGGGTCCCAATCCCCCTCCCCTACCCAAGCAGTTGCAGCACAATAATATTTTGAGAGCCCAGCCCTCACCAGACTCCATCCTGTCCTTGCTGCCCACAGCCCCTGCATCTCCATATTCCCAGTGCCACAGTGGGATCTCTCATGTCCACCTGAGAGCTAAAGTACTGCAACTGTGGTGAGTCCCAGTAGCACAGCTCTGTACCCAGCAGCCTGGTCAACACAGTGTCCTACCCCCCAGAGAACGGGTGCAGTGCACCAGGGAGGCTGCCCCTGGGACCAAGGGAGCCAAAGTGTGTGCTCCCCAGAGACTGAGAGCCTCCTGCCCTAGGCTGCGGTATTGACACCAACCCTAGCCCCTCCAGGAGCAGGGCCACCACACTTCTGCACAAGCTGTCATGATGCCTGGGGATTGGCCCGCCCCAGCTACTACCGCCAGCACCCATGCACATGCCTTCTGGGGTCCCTGGGGATAGGCTCACCTGCTGCCGGTACTGGAGCTTGCACACACTGTCCAGGGACAGGCCCATCCTACCCGCTGCTGCACCCCTGGACCATGCTCACCCAGCCTGCTGCTGCCACTGCCAGCTCCCATCCGGGGACCTGGTGACTGGTCTGCTCAGTCTGCTGCCACCACTGCTGGCACCCATGTGAGTGACCCAGGGGCCTGAAGGTTGGCCCCCCACTGCTACTGCCACTGCTGACACCATATGCACATCTCCCAGGTGCCTGAGAACACACCTTCCCAGCCCACCACTGCCATCACCTGCACCTCAGCAAGCCGCCTGGAGGCACAAGGACGTGCCTGCCTGGACCTGCCACTGCCAGTGCCAGCATACACCTCCCAGGCCTCCAAGGACTGGCACACCAGGCCTGCCACTGCCACCACTGGTTCCTAAAGACTAGCCCACATGTCATCCCCATCCCCAGCAAAGCTTTGCCTCAGGCTCCACTGCAGCCTAAACCACTGAGAAAATCACGGAAGCCACTGAGGCTGATTACAGCCAAAGAAATCATACAGAGACTATAGTATTGCACCCACCCAGAATCAAAGCCAAAGCACCCTGGCTGAACAACCTTGTAGAAAGCTCTTTCCCTATGAAAGCCTATCCGTAAAATTGGGAGCAGTGCTGTCACACCAGATGTGCAGGTATCACCCTAAGGAAACAAGAAGCATGAAAAAGCAAGAAAACATGACACCTCCAAAGGAACACAATAATTCTCTAGCAGCAGATCTTACAGAGAAGGAAATCTATGAAATCCTTGAAAAAGAATTCCAAATATTGATATTAAAGAAACTCTATGAGCTATGATAAACACTAGATATGAGAGAAGGAGCTTCAGTGGCTGACTAGAGGCACCAAGCACTGGCTTCCTCCACAAAGAAGAAATAAAACGGCAAGTAAGTAATTACTCTCTTAACAGAGCATCTGAGAGAGAATCTTGGAATTCAACAGAGAAGTGACAGGACACACCTAAGGCAAGGAAGGAGGGGAAAGGGAGGCAGTCTGCTCTGCTAGGATCAGCTAGGAGCCCAAGAATGAGGAACCTATGGTGAGGAAAGGGTAGAAGGGATCCTCAGTGGTCCACCTCACTACTGCCAACTCCTGCAATCCTAGTCGAAGAAGAGCCCCACTCCACCCTCACGGATCCCAACACTAACACGGAGCTAGCTGCCTGCAGACGGGGCTATGGCATTGGTCCAGAAAGGGAGCTCACGCTGGCTCCCACACACCACCCAAGACCTAAGCAAAAAAAGCATAGTGCCATTTTGAGAGCCCAGCCCTCACCAGACTACATCCTGCCCTGGGGACCAAGAGGCTTGCACCTCCCCATCCCTGGAGTTCCATTAACACCCCATGCCTGCAGCAGCTGCTGTTGCTGGCTGCTGCAATGGGGACTAAAGTGAAAGCCACTGATAGCAACCTCAGCACCCCTGGCAGTGGGGCTGTCACACATTTGCAAGTGCCCTGAGGACAGAGTCCCCCATGGGCAGCCATTGCTGCCAAGTGCCTAAGCAAGTCCCACTGGCAGTGACCCCATGCCACCTTGGTTAAATTTGCTTTTGTTGCTTGTGTTTTTGAGATTTAGCTATAAAATCTTTGCCTAGACCAATGTCCTAAAGTGGGTCTGCTGTTTTCTACTAGAAGTTTTATCATTTGGGATCTTACATTTAAGTCTTTAATCCATCTTGAATTGATTTTTGTGTATGATGAAAGATAGGGGTCCAGTTTCATTTTTCTGTATATGGCTACCCAATTTCCCCAGCACCATTTACTGAAGAGACTGTCCTTTCCCCAGTCCATGGTCTTGGTGCTTTTGTCAAAAATCAGTTGACTATAAATATGTGGGTTTATTTCTGGGGTCTCTATTCTGTTCCATTGAACTATGTGTCTGTTTTTATACCAATACCCTGCTGTTTGGGTTACTATAGCTTTCTAATATATTTTAAAGTCAGGTTGTTGGATGCTTCCAGCTTTGTTCTACTTGCTCAAGATTGTTTTGGTTATTCAGACTCTTTATTGGTTCCATATGAATTTTAGGATTCTTTTCCCTATTTCTGTGAAAAATGACATTGGTATTTTGATTTGAATAGCATTGAATCTGTAGACTGCTTTAGGTAGTGTGGTCATTTTAAGATCACTTCTGATCCATGAGCATGGAATGTCTTTCCATTTGTCTGTGTCCTCTTCAATTTCTTTCATCAATGTTTTGTGGTTTTCCTAATGCTGAAGTCTTTTACCTTGTTGATTAAATTTATTTCTATGTATTTTCTTTATTGTAGTTCTTGTAAATGGGATTGACTTCTTGATTTCTTTTTCAGCTAGTTTTTTATTGGTGTATAGACATGCTACTGATTTTAGTATGTTGCTTTTGTATCCTGCAAATTTGCAGAATTTATTTATCAGATCTAGAGTTTTTGGTAGCATCATTAGGTTTTCTAGATGTAAGAGTATATTAACAGCAAAGAAGAACACTTTGACCTCCCCTTTTCCAATTTGAATGCCTTTTAATTCTTTCTCTTGCTTGATTGCTCTGGCTAGGACGTTCAGTACTATGTTGAACAGGAGGGATAAAACTGGGCATCCTTGTCTTGTTTCAGTTCTTAGACGGAAGGCTTTCAGCTTTTCCTCATGCAGTATGATTTAGCTGTGGGTTTGTCTCAAATGTCTTTTATTACATTGATATATGTTCTTTCTATGCTTGGTTAAGAGTTTTTATCATGGAAGGATGTTGAAATTTATCAAATGCTTTTCCTGTGTCTATTGAGATGATCATATGGTTTTTATCCTGCATTCTGTTGATAGGATGTATCACATTTATTGGTTTGCATATGTTGAGACATCCTTGTATCTCTGGAAAAAATCCCACTTGATTATAGTGTATTATATTTTTGATATGCTGTTGGATCATTTACTAGTATTTTGTTGAGGAAATTTTTGCATCTATACTTATCAGGGATATTGACCCATAATTTTTGTTGTTGTTGTTGTTGTTGTTGCATCCTTGACTGATTTGGTATCAGGGTAATGATGATCTTGTAGAATGAGTTAGGGAGAATACCTTTTCATTTTTTTTGAAATACTTCCAGGAGAATTGGTATTAGGTCTTTTTTGTAAGTTTGGTAGAATTAGGCAGTAAAGCCATCCAATCCTGGGCTTTTCTTTGTTTGCAGACATTTTATCACTCATTCAATCTCATACTTATTACTGGCCTGTTCAAGTTTTCTATTTCTTCCTGAATTTTAGTAGGCTGTATATGTCCAGGAATGTATCCATTTTTCTGTAGGCTTTCCAGTTTATTAGTGTATAGTTGTTCATAATAATCTCTGATGATCTTTTGTATTTCTTTGGTATCAGTTGTAATGTTTCCTTTTTCATTTCTGATTTCATTTATGTGGATTTTCTCTTTTTTCTCTTAGTTTGTTTAGCTACTTGTTTGTGAATTTTATTTTTTTTCCAAAAAACAATGTTTCATTGATCCTTTGTGTTATTATTTTAGTCTCTGTTTTTTCAGTTCTGCTCTGGTCTTTATTATTTCTTTCTATTAATTTTGAATTTGGCTTGTTCTCACTTTTCTAGTTTGTTGAGGTGTATTGTTTGATGGTTTCTTTGAAATCTATTTTTTATATAGGGGTTTATTGCTATAAACTTCACTCTTAGCACTGCTTTTGTTGTATCCCTCAGGTTCAGTTATGTTGTATTTTGATCTTCATTTGTTTCAAGAAATTCTTTAATTTCCTCCTTAATTTCTTTCTTGATCCAGTGGTGATTCTGGAGCATGTTGTTTAATATCCATGTATTTGTATGGTTTCCACAGCTCCTCTTATTATTGATTTTTTTCTAGTTTTATTCCATTGTGATCTGAGAAGATACTTGATATTATTTCAATTTTTAAAAATCTGTTGAGATTTGTTTTGTGTCCTAACATATGGTTTATCATGGAAAATGTTTCATGTGTTGGTGAGAAGAATGTGTATTCTGCAGCTATCGGATGAAATGTTCTATAAATGTCTGTAAGGTCTATTTGGTTTAAGTGCAGGTTAAATCCAATGTTTCTTTAATTTTCTGTCTAGATTATCTGTCTCACGCTGAGAGTGGGGTGTTGAAGTTCCCAACTATTATTATATTGGAGTCTATCTGTCCCTTTAGATCTACTAATATTTGCTTTATATATCTGGGTGTTCTGGTGTTGAGTGCATGTATATTTAGAATTCTTATATACTCTTGTTGAATTGATCCCTTTAGCACTGAATAATGACATTCTTCATCTCTTTCTACTATTTTTGTCTTAAAGTCTGTTTTATCTGATATAAGTATAGCTACTCCTGTTTGCTTTTGGTTTCCATTTGCATGGCATGTTCTTTTCATACATTTACTTTTAGTCTATATGTATCTTTACAGGTGAGGTGAGTTTCTTGTAGGCAGCATGTAGTTGGGTCATGTTATTATTATTATTTTTTAATCTGTTTGGTCAGTCTATATCTTTTAAATGGAAAGTTTAATCTGTTTACTTTCAAGGTTATTATTGATATGTGAGAGCTTATTCCTGTTGTCATTTTATTAATTTTTGTCTGGTTATTTTCTATATCCTTTCCCTTCCTTCTTATTTTTCATTGTAGTTTGGTGCCTCTAGTCAGCCATCTTGAAGAATCCTCCACTGTATCTCGTTTTATCTTAGTAATTTGGTATTCTTTTTCTTAAAGATCAGCTCCTCAAAATCTGCACTACTCATGCTCTGAATTAGCAAGAACATGCTAGACTTGCAAATTACTGAGACAGTCGTAGGTTTAATAGTTTCCATCTACTTTTCATAACTATCTCACTTCAGATTGTAAAGGTTTATTTAGGTAACCTGGATCCCCCAGTTCTCTAGAATCCTGTGATCTTTTAATTAAGAAAAATGAACTGAGTTCCCCTTTCATATAAATGTAGGGAATCCAGCATGCTTCCCCATTTCTCAGGTTTCTTGGGAGTAGGGTAGAGGGGTAGAAGGGTGACTTTTTCCAGTCCCCTCTCAGGCTGAACTCGTCCTCCTGGCTTCCATGCAGATCTTGGTCTGGCCATCTCAGCTTTTGTGGCTGCTGTCCCCTCTTCTCACCACTTCTCATGTGTGAACTCCATTCCCCAAATTACCATTTACACAAGACTGTTGCTTAAGGTAACAGATTTCTACTGAAAGGCTGAAGGGACTGAGGTAATTATGGAGCAGCAGGAAAAAATTCAAAATTAAATATTCAATATGAGTTTTCCTCAAGATTATTCACTCCATGGAAGGATCTGCCTCTGTAGTTTTAGGGCGTTCTTCCAATGCAAACATCGCTCTTCTCTCACATTTTCTAAGTCCCTCAGGGACCCCAAACATCCTCCCTTTAGAGAAGCTAAGGGAAAATTCTCCAATCCTTTTTACTTTATTACACAGACCAATTTATCTCTTTTCATTTTAATATTCTTTTCCCAGGTTATGCCCATGGAACTTTGCCTTGCATGACCAGAATGAGCCACTAAATAATGAATTTCATCATGACGCTTGAAGGTGGAAGGAGTATTGCTTGCTCCTCTCCCCACTTTTAAATATAAAAAGTTTCTTTCCATTCTATTCAAACTTGAATTATTAATAGGACTCTAGTATTTAAGACCATACAGCATCACTCACATCTTTTTGGGTTTGTGTTCATAACTCTTAGTCAGCAAACTGGCCTTTTGCATTCTGGCTAACTTAGAAAAGTCATCTTAGACAGGACAATGTCTTTTCACTGTTTCCTCTTGCCATGCATCTCCTCCCACCCCATCCATCTTTTCCTCTGATAGTGAATTTAGAATGTCTCAGTTCAAAGCTTAGGAAAGTTGTAGGCAATTTTAAACCCATCTGGGCTTTGAGTATGTTGAAAAACAAGCAACATTTTTGTTTCACAGAAACTCATTTTTTGACTTCTTACATTGACTGAGAAAACTGACTTCTAATCAGCATTATCAGTTGACCATTTGTGACTTGTGTTTGGGGGCTTTGAGAAGCCGATTAGTATTGAAGTATAATTTTCACAAGGTTAAAGACATGACTCATGCAAAAACAAAGTCAGTATACACTAAAGAGCTGCTTATTTCATTAATGAGAGACCCAGTAGGATAGTAAAACTGGTTCAAAGGAATGTGAGAGAAACAGATGTATTTGTAGTCACTGAAAGAAGTAACACTAGAATTAATTATTAAATTACACACAAAATTGGTTAATGTCATACAGGACAATAAAACTTAGACCTTTGGGTTGTAATCCTTTTTACCAGGCAGAAATCATTTCTGTCTCTATGGGCAAAATTCCTTTGTATTGCTATAAGAATCATTTGCAATGCTCTAAGTTTATTACAAATTAATATTGACTAATCAATCATAAAAGGTCAAAGGTGGATATCATATTGTTACCCACATAATGGGTGGATTTGATCTCTTGGTGGCATCAACCCAGTGACCACAAGCAAGAAAGATTTAGCAAGGGGATTTTGTTACTTGTAACAAGTAAGGAGAACACAGGAGATAATTCCCAAAGCAGTGCCTCTCTGAGCCAGGAACTGGGTCAGGTTTTATAAGCATAGGGTAATGAGGCATAATCTGATTGGATCTTGCAATGAGGTGATGCCAGGAGGCATGATGTGACTGGATCCTGTCATGGGGTGACACCATAACTCTATCTGATTGGATCCTGGATCCCGCCATGTGGTGTCCACTTCTAAATTCAGTTCCTGCTCTTCTGTCGGGGTACTTAGGGTCCCCCTGTGATTGCAGGATTGGTTCATCTGGGCATGCTCAGGTCACGTGGTCTGAGGGTCCATGACAACTGAACAACAACTCACAACTTTGTTATATAGAAGTTGAATCAGACTGGTCTGGTGCAGCTACAATATCCCTAGAGAATCAGGCAATCCTTAGATGTGTCTATTAGACATTGCTCCAGTGTGACGTAGAAAAGGTATGTAGCCATCCTTTTCTCTATTTCCAAGTTTTGAATTTTTTTCTTACTTTTAGAAGAACAACTGTGTTTTTCTCTCAACTTCTCTAGGTATACCAGTCAAATGTTTTGCTCAATCATGATTTCTATAATAAAGTCTATTACCTTAGAGAACATACTTAATGTACTTCTGAATTTTAACCCTTCCCTACCCCCTCAAAATACTCTCTTATTTAGAGTAACCTATTAATGGGTTAGGTGCATTTACTTTACTTCTTATAATAAGATATTTATATACATAGAGAAAAGGGAATAATGCTGACCATGATTTCTGCAGCATGACATGTAACATGACTGGACACTGGGCTAAAGGCATCATAATTATGCTTTAATCAGAGATACATAGACTCACTTATTTTCTCTCCATTAATTTTGACATATTCAACTAAAGCTATAAAACCATAAGAATAGTTGACACTTAGTTCTTTCAAGTGATAGGCATTACTTTAAATGTGTTAAAGGGAGGAAGGTATAAAACATATCAGGAGAAGGAGAAGGCAGTCTCCTGACTGCCCATCTTCTGATGGTCTGTTGAGCACTATACAGCAAATCCACAGTCCTGAATTAGCAAATGACTTCTACACTTGTGCATGTGAGCTGTGCCCACTTCTGTGACTGCCCAAATGCTTCCCAGCAGACCCCCCATGGATACTGCTCTGTGATATGAATGGGATGTTTCTACCAGTTCCTACTTATTAGCACTACAGGAAAGAGATTTTTGTGAGATAAGGAAACATAGGCAAGAGTTAGCTGTGCTTTGGAAACATTTATGTAACAAATAACCTAAGTCTTCATCTGCAGCCTCCTAGCTCTGTGCCAGTGTTCCAAATTCCAGCCCTAATCCTACAGAATTCCCACTGCTCTCCTTTGGCTGAGCTATTGTGGAAATTCTTTCTGCAGCTGTTGAGGAGGCCAATCAGAGTCAGAGAAAAGATGGCACTGAGCTACTGCATATCCAGTACATAATATCCACAATCACTGAGAGTAAGTAGAATAGGAAAAATCTGAAATCTACTGATAATCCCTAACCTTGAATATTGATTAGGTTGTAAGAAACCTCACAAACCAATAGGACTGTGGATTGGACCAGTAATCAGCAATGTTTATAAATTTAAATTTATTCTCCTTTTATTTCCCTTACCTATTCTTGTTGAGGAACAATATGGGAAAAAGGCCAAAGAGTAATTGGGAGAAGGGAGGAACAGTAAATACCACTGAGTTTTATAAAATTGCATGATGTGTCTATTTATATGATGTGAAATACACTGGCATCATGCAGGAAACACTGCTTTTATTTTTTATTTATTTATTTTTTGAGACAGAGTCCCACTCTGTCACCAGGCTGCAGTGCAGTGGCGTGATCTCAGCTCACTGCAACCCCCACCTCCCAGGTTCCAGTGATTCTCCTGCCTCAGTCTCTCCAGTAGCTGGGATTACAGGCACACGCCACCACACCCAGCTAATTTTTGTGTTTTTAGTAGAGACGAGGTTTCACCATGTTGGCCAGGATGACCTCGATCTCTTGACCTCGTGATCTGCGCACCTCAGCCTCCCAAAGTGCTGGGATTACAGGTGTGAGCCACCGCACCCAGCCGAAACACTGCTTTTTTGTGTTTTTAAAATTGTGGTAAAATATACATAAAATTTACCATTTTAACCATTAGGTGTACAGTTCGATGTACAACATCATTTACAATAATGTGCAACCAGTAGCACCAAACATCTCCAGAACTCTTTCATCATCCTAAACAAAAACTCTGTACCCATTAAACAATAACTCTTTATTTCCCCTTCCCTCAGTCCTTGTCCACTATTATTCTTTCTGCCACTATGAATATGTGTATTACAGGTATCTCCTAGAATCGTACAATATTTGTCTTGCGGTGTCTGGCTTATTTCACTTAGCTTAATGTTTTCAAAGTTCAACACTGCTTTTTTTTTTTAAACAAAATTACTTTCAATACTTATTTTTGATTCTTGTAGAAAGAACAACTTAATAGTATCTTGTGATATGATTTAATACACCTCAAACTCAAAATCCCCAGTTTTGCCTTATAAAACAGCTGGCAGCTGGACTCCGATTACTTTTTTATTTTAAGTTAGCTATTGGCTCTGTAAAATATGAATGGGAAAAAAAGCAGTAATAACCTTCACCAAGTGATTCATCTCAGCTGAGTATGACTTGCAATTCAATAATGAAATGAAATCTGCCCCTTGTACCTAGACTGAAAAAGACCAGCAACAATATGTTCTGTTCATTGCTCCTTCCTGCGAGCCATGGAGAGACGGGACCATGACTGATGCCACTTGTTAGAGGATAATGAAATGCAACCGGTGTCCAGTAGACCTAGCAGAAATACTCCTAGGCACAAGAAAAATATGCCCAGATGGTATTCTCCATTTTTCAAACTAAAACAGCTAACTGCCTCTCCACTTTGTGCCCAGAATGCTGCCTCTTTTAGAGAGAGGTTCAAGCACTGAGTTCTGTGTTCAATGAACCAGGGTACATACTAACCAGCCAATCAGAGCTGCTTTCATCCCAGCTCTGCCTTCATGACACAGTGCCTTAGATACTAATGGGGGGGAGGGGAATGAATGAATCAGAACAATATAATGAGAAAATAAAATCAAATATGATTACAGTGACCCCCAACCTAGTTTCTCTTAGCTGTACTCCAATTACATTCAGTAGCTCCCAGGTGTACAGCAAAAACTGTAACAAAATAGTAAATTCTTCTTTAGGATAAGACTCTCATAAGCCTCTCCAGTTGTATCCAAACTCATGCCATCAAATGAAAGCCTCAAATTGTGCGATATTTAAAACACAAATACACATGCAAGACCAAAATGAGATACAGTGAAAAGCATAAATTAGCAGCAGCTGCAGCCCAATTAAGCAAAGATTTCCACGAGGGAAAGCTTACTTGTAATTTACCTAAACAAAGCCTTTCTTTTTGTTGAGATTTGCTGCTTATTATTTTTTCTTATTAAAATGACTACAAAGAGTAACCAAGAGCATCGTTATATCAGGAAAAAAATTCTTCCAATCTAAAGAATTTTTTGAAAGGATATTTTTAGTTGCATGTTTGTGTTTGTAACATTTAAAAAAATTGACAATTTTTAAAAATCAAAGACACACATGCACAGTTAAATGTGTCAAAGCTTATGATAAAACACAGTAATTTCAAGCTCAATTTAGTCATTTCACAATGTATACAATATCTCAAAACAACATTGTTGTACACAACAAATATATATATTTGTAAATTAAAAAATAAATTTAAAAAACCCCAGTAATTTCTGGCTCCATTCCTCATCACCTTCTCAGAGGTCACAATTTTCAAATCTTTTACCTATTTCTTCTGGTATCTCTATATCTCTAGATAATATGCTTCTACTGTGATTTCAGGATTTATGCATTTTTTCTGTATCTGTTCTACTGTGATTTCAGGATTTATGCATTTTTTCTGTATCTGTTGACTTCCTATGATAAAGATTTACCACTACCAGTCTCCCTTTCCTACACAATTCCAAATATAATTACAGCTATGAGAGGGGGTGGGTGAGGATGAAGACAGTATGTGGTCATGCTCTACCACATATTGTGAAGTGCATGCATATATACAATATAAACATGTATTATTATGTATAATATAAATAAAATTATAATTTGTTTTATATAAATTAATAGAATATTTTATTATATATAAATATATAATATAAATAAAGTATTATTTTATTCCTGGTGTATATATGTATTTAGTTGAATGGGGATAATCCTGGTACCTATTTTATCTATTTATTTTGTGTGCATTTTTTAAAAATTATACTTTAAGTTCTAGGGTACATGTGCACAACATGTACCTTTGTTACATATGTATACATGTGCCATGTTGGGGTGCTGCACCCATTAATTCATCATTTACATTAGGTATATCTCCTAATGCTATCCCTCCCCCCTCCCCACAACCCACAACAGGCCCCAGTGTGTGATGTTCCCCACCCTGTGTCCAAGTATTCTCATTGTTCAATTCCCACCTATGAGTGAGAACATGTGGTGTTTGGTTTTCTGTCCTTGCGATAGTTTGCTCAGAATGATGGTTTCCAGCTTCATCCATGTCCCTACAAAGGACATGAACTCATCCTTTTTTATGTCTGCACAGTATTCCATGGTGTATATGTGCCACGTTTTCTTAATCTAGTCTATCATTGATGGACATTTGGGTTGGTTCCAAGTCTTTGCTATTGTGAATAGTGCTGCAATAAACATACATGTGCATGTGTCTTTATAGCAGCATGATTTATATTCCTTTGGGTATATACCCAGTAATGGGATGACTGGGTCAAATGGTATTTCTAGTTCTAGATTCTTGAGGAATTGCCACACTGTCTTCCACAATGGTTGAACTAGTTTACAGTCCCACCAACAGTGTAAAAGTGTTCCTATTTCTCCACATCCTCTCCAGCACCTGTTGTTTCTTGACTTTTTAATGGTCGTCATTCTATCTGGTGTGAGATGGTATCTCACTGTGGTTTTGATTTGCATTTCTCTGATGGCCAGTGATGAGGAGCATTTTTTCACGTCTTTGTTGGCTGCATAAATGTCTTTTAATAAGTGTCTGTTCATATCCTTTGCCCACTTTTTGATGGGGTTGATTTTTTCTTATAAATTTGTTTAAGTTCTTTGTAGATTCTGGATATTAGCCCTTTGTCAGATGGGTAGATTGTAAAAATTTTCTCCCATTCTGTAGGTTGCCTGTTCACTCTGATGGTAGTTTCTTTGCTGTGCAGAAGCTCTTTAGTTTAATTAGATCCCATTTGTCAATTTTGGCTTTTGTTGCCATTGCTTTTGGTGTTTTAGTCATGAAGTCCTTGCCCATGCCTATGGCCTGAACGGTATTGCCTAGGTTTTCTTCCAGGGTTTTTGTGGTTTTAGGTCTAACATTTAAGTTTTTAATCCATCTTGAATTAATTTTTGTATAAGGTGTAAGGAAGGGATCCAGTTTCAGCTTTCTACACATGGCTAGCCAGTTTTCCCAGCACCATTTATTAAATAGGGAATCCTTTCCCCATTTGTTTTTGTCAGGTTTGTCAAAGATCAGATGGTTGTAGATGTGTGGTATTATTGATGAGGGCTCTGTTCTGTTTCATTGGTCTATATCTCTCTTTTGGTACCAGTACCATGCTGTGTTGGTTACTGTAGCCTTGTAGTATAGTTTGAAGTCAGAGAGCGTGATGCCTCCAGCTTTGTTCTTTTGGCTTAGGATTGTCTTGGCAATGTGGGCTCTTTTTTGGTTCCATATGAACTTTAAAGTAGTTTTTTCCAATTCTGTGAAGAAAGTCATTGGTAGCTTGATGGGGATGGCATTGAATCTGTAAATTACCTTGGGCAGTATGGCCATTTTCACAATATTGATTTTTCCTATCCATGAGCATGGAATGTTCTTCCATTTGTTTGTGTCCTTTTTTATTTCGTTGAGCAGAGGTTTGTAGTTCTCCTTGAAGAGGTCCTTCACATCCCTTGTAAGTTGGATTCCTAGGTATTTTATTCTCTTTGAAGCAATTGTGAATGGGAGTTCACTCATTATTTGGTTGTTTGTCTGTTATTGGTGTATACGAATGCTTGTGATTTTTGCATATTGATTTTGTATCCTGAGACTTTGCTGAAGTTGCTTATCAGCTTAAGGAGATTTTGGGCTGAGACGATGGGGTTTTCTAGATATACAATCATGTCATCTGCAAACAGGGACAATTTGACTTCCTCTTTTCCTAATTGAATACCCTTTATTTCTTTCTCCTGCCTGATTGCCCTGGCCAGAACTTCCAACACTATGTTGAATAGGAGTGGTGAAAGAGGGCATCCCTGTCTTGTGCCCGTTTTCAAAGGGAATGCTTCCAGTTTTTGCCCATTCAGTATGATATTGGCTGTGGGTTTGTCATAAGTAGCTCTTATTATTTTGAGATACGTCCCATCAATACCTAGTTTATTGAGAGTTTTTAGCATGAAGGGCTGTTGAATTTTGTCAAAGGCTTTTTCTGCATCTATTGAGATAATCATGTGCTTTTTGTCTTTGGTTCTGTCGATATGCTGGATTACATTTATTGATTTGCATATGTTGAACCAGCCTTGCATCCCAGGGATGAAGCCAACTTGATCATGGTGGATAAACTTTTTGATGTGCTGCCGGATTTGGTTTACCAGTATTTTATTGAGGATTTTTGCATCAATGTTCATCAGGGATATTGGTCTAAAATTCTCTATTTTTGTTGTGTCTCTGTCAGGCTTTGGTATCAGGATGATGCTGGCCTCATAAAATGAGTTAGGGAGGATTCCCTCTTTTTCTATTGATTGGAATAGTTTCAGAAGGAATGGTACCAGCTTCTCTTTGTACCTCTGGTAGAATTCAACTGTGAATCTGTCTGGTCCTGGACTTTTTTTGGTTGGTAGGCTCTTAATTATTGCCTCAATTTCAGAGCCTGTTATTGGTCTATTCAGAGAGTCAACTTCTTTCTGGTTTAGTCTGGGGAGGTTGTATGTGTCCAGGAATTTATTCATTTCTTCTAGATTTTCTAGTTTATTTGCATAGAGGTGTTCTCTGATGGTGTTTTGTATTTCTGTGATATTGGTGGTAATATCCCCTTTATCATTTTTAATTGCATCTATTTGATTCTTCTCTTTTCTTCCTTATTAGTCTTGCTAGCAGTCTATCAATTTTGTTGAACTTTTCAAAAAACTAGCTCCTGGATTCATTGATTTTTTAAAGGGTTTTTTTCTGTCTCTATCTACTTCAGTTCTGCTCTGATCTTAGTCATTTACTGCCTTTTGCTAACTTTTGAATGTGTTTGCTCTTGCTTCTCTAGTTCTTTTAATTGTGATGTTAGGGTGTCAATTTTAGATCTTTCCCACTTTCTCCTGTGGGCATTTAGTACTATAAATTTCCCTCTACATACTGCTTTAAATGTGTCCCAGAGATTCTGGTATGTTGTGTCTTTGTTCTCATTGGTTTCAAAGAACATCTTTATTTCTGCTTTCATTTCATTATGTACCCAGTAGTCATTCAGGAGCAGGTTGTTCAGTTTCCATGTAGCTGAGTGGTGTTCTAGTTTGATTGCACTGCGAACTGAGAGACAGTTTGTTATAATTTCTGTTCTTTTACATTTGCTGAGGAGAGCTTTACTTCCAACTATGTGGTCAATTTTGGAATAAGTGTGATGTGGTGCTGAGAAGAATGTATATTCTGTTGATTTGGGGTGGAGAGTTCTGTAGATGTCTATTAGGTCCGCTTGGTGCAGAGCTGAGTTCAAGTCCTGGATATCCTTGTTAACTTTCTGTCTCGATCTGTCTAATGTTGACAGTGGGGTGTTAAAGTCTCCCATTATTATTGTGTGGGAGTCTAAGTCTCTTTGTAGGTCTCTAATGACTTGCTTTATGAATCTGGGTGCTCCTGTATTGGGTGCATATATATTTAGGATAGTTAGATCTTCTTGTTGAATTGATCCCTTTACCATTATGTAATGGCCTTCTTTGTCTCTTCTGATCTTTGTTGGTTTAAAGTCTGTTTTATCAGAGACTAGGATTGCAATCCCTGTTTTTTGTTTTGTTTTGTTTTCCATTTGCTTGGTAGATCTTCCTCCATCCCTTTATTTTGAGCCTATCTGTGTCTCTGCACATGAGATGGGTCTCCTGAACACAGCACACTGATGGGTCTTGACTCTTTATCCAATTTGCCAGTCTGTGTCTTTTAATTGGAGCATTTAGCCCATTTACATCTAAGGTTAATATTGTTATGTGTGAATTTGATCCTGTCATTATGATGTTAGCTGGTTATTTTGCTCATTAGTTGATGCAGTTTCTTCCTAGCATCAATGGTCTTTACAATTTGGCATGTTTTTGCAGTGGCTGGTACCAGTTGTTCCTTTCCATGTTTAGTGCTTCCTTCAGGAGCTCTTGTAAGGCAGGCCTGGTGGTGACAAACTCTCTCAGCATTTGCTTGTCTGTAAAGGATTTTATTTCTCCTTCACTTATGCAGCTTACTTTGGTTGGATATGAAATTCTGGGTTGAAAATTCTTTTATTTAAGAATGTTGAATATTGGCTCCCACTCTCTTCTGGGAGATCCGCTGTTAGTCTGATGGGCTTCCCTTTGTGGGTAACCTGACCTTTCTCTCTGGTTGCCCTTAATATTTTTTTCCTTCAACTTTGGTGAATCTGACAATTATGTCTTGGAGTTGCTTTTCTCGAGGAGTATCTTCGTGGTATTATCTGTACTTCCTGAATTTGAATGTTGGCCTGCCTTGCTAGGTTGGGGAAGTTCTTCTGGATAATATCCTGAAGACTGTTTTCCAACTTGATGCCATTCTCCCCGTCACTTTCAGGTACACCAATCAGATGCAGATTTGGTCTTTTCACATAGTCCCATATTTCTTGGAGGCTTTGTTCCTTTCTTTTTACTCTCTTTTCTCTAAACTTCTCTTCTTGCTTCATTTCATTCATTTGATCTTCAATCACTGATACTCTTTCTTCCACTTGATCAAATTGGCTACTGAAACTTCTGCATGCATCACGTAGTTCTCGTGCCATGGTTTTCAGCTCCATCAGGTCATTTAAGGTCTTCTCTACGCTGTTTATTCTAGTTAGCCATTCATCTAATCTTTTTTCAAGGTTTTTAGCTTCTTTGTGATGGGTTTGAACATCCTCCTTTAGCTTGGAGAAGTTTGTTATTACCGATCGTCTGAAGCCTTCTCTCAACTTGTCAAAGTCATTCTCCATCCAGCTTTGTTCTGTTGCTGGTGAGGAGCAGTGTTCCTTTGGGGAAGAAGAGGCACTCTGATTTTTACAATTTTCAGCTTTTCTGCTCTGGTTTCTCCCCATCTTTGTGGTTTTATCTACCTTTGGTCTTTGATGATGGTGATGTACAGATGGGGTTTTGGTGTGGATGTCTTTTCTGTTTGTTAGTTTTCCTTCTAACAGTGAGGACCCTCAGCTGCAGGTCTGTTGGAATTTGCTGGAGGTCCACTCCAGACCCTGTCTGCTGGGGTATCACCAGCAGAGGCTGCAGAACAGCAAATATTGCAGAACAGCAAATGTTGCTGCCTGATCCTTCCTCTGGAAGCTTTGTCTCAGAGGGGCACCCAGCTGTATGAGGTGTCAGTCGGCCCCTACTGGGAGGTGTCTCCCAGTTAGGCAACTCGGGGGTCAGGGACCCACTTGAGGAGGCAGTCTGTCCGTTCTCAGATCTCAAACTCTGTGCTGGGAGAATCATTGCTCTCTTCAAAGCTGTCAGACAGGGACGTTTAAGTCTGCAGAAGTTTCTGCTGCCTTTTGTTCAGCTATTCCCTGTCCTCAGAGGTGGAGTCTACAGAGGCAGGCAGGCCTCCTTGAGCTAAGGTGGGCTTCATCCAGTTTGAGCTTCCTGGCCACTTTGTTTACCTACTCAAGCCTCAGCAATGGCGGACGCCCCTCACCCAGCCTCGCTGCCACCTTGCAGTTTGATCTCAGACTGCTGTGCTAGCATTGAGCAAGGCTCCATGGGTGTGGGACCCTCCAAGCCAGGCATGGGATATAATCTCCTGGTGTGCTGTTTGCTAAGACCATCGGAAAAGCACAGTATCAGGGTGGGAGTGTCCCAATTTTCCAGGTACCATCTGTCATGGCTTCCCTTGGCTTGGAAAGGGAATCCCCCCACCCCTTGCGCTTCCCAGGTGAGGCGATGCCCCACACTGCTTCGGCTCACACTCTATAGACTGCACCCATTGTCTGACACGCCCCAGTGAGATGAACACAGTACCTCAGTTGGAAATGCAGAAATCACCCGTCTTCTGCATTGCTCATGCTGGGAGCTGTAGCCCCTGGTACCTATTTTATAGGATTGCTGTGAGGGTCAAATGAGTGAATAGATATAAAGTGTTTAGAACCATGCCTGGCACAATGCAAGTACTACCTAGGAGCTTGCTATTAAAATAAAATAATTTTAACATAATTATGTATATTTATATAAAAATTTACATAATAAAATAATAGCAAGCTCCTCCATAGTGCTTGCTTTGTGCCAGGCATGGTTCTAAGCACTTTACGTCTATTCACTCATTTGACCTTCATAGTAATCCTATAAAATAGGTACCAGGATTATCCCCATTTTACAGATGAGAAAACTAAGGCACAGAGAGGTTAAGTAATTAGGAGATGTTGCAGGTCACTCAGCCTCTAAATTGGATCTAAGATATAGATGCCATAGCTCTTTGAAAAGTTAAAAGCAACAGACATGGGCCAAGGGAGATAATGACAATCTGGATGGTGACAATGGTGATAATGCTTGGTCAGTACAGACACGCATATGCAAGTAAGAACCAGAGCAAGAGGGGTAGACAAAAGCCAGTCCAAGTTCTCTGGGGGCATTATACCTATGCAATTTTGGGTCCCACTTTAAGAAAAAGTTCAAAATTACATACCAAAATGAATATTTATTTAGAGAGAGAAAAGAAATCACAAGTTAAAAATCTAAAATTGTGTCAAATGCAATAAACACTACAACATAATAAATCAACAGCCTGACATACCTCTCAAATTCTCTCTTTCCCATCTTATTGGCCGCATATTCTTTAATCACCTCTTCATAGATCAACAATCGTATAGTATCATCTGCTAAAGAGAGCCTAGAAAACAAATTTATTCTTTCCTCTAGTGCAGTAGATTAGAATGTGTTTGTAATATTAACAGCCTAACACTTTATTTCAGTTTTAAAATTTGTTACTAAAAATAGTGTGTGAATTTTGGGATGGATTTTGAGTTTGCGAAAACCCTGAATACACAGATCTTTTGTAATGAGCTGATGATTTCAGGGCATTTCCAGGTTTGCCGTGTTGTGCCTGCTCTTCTGTACTCTTTGAATTAATAGCATTCATAAACCAGAGTCTAGGAAGGAACCCAAAGTGTGTAGCCCTCCAGGTTTCCAGCTCTGAGGGCACAGATCCCCAGGCTACCAGCCTCTGACCTCTAATGCCCAGGCCCCTCTGGCCTTCACTTCACAGCTCTGAAGGTTGCAGCTGTGTTTCTGGTAACAGAATCTGCTGGTCTCCAGGAAGTGGCACCCAGCTCCCAAGAGCAGTTCAGGTTTCATCTCCCAGGTTGAAGACTGAAGTGCAGCGATATGATGGCCTTGTGATCCAGGCCAATGTTGGCAACGCTGGCCATGGCACTGGAGGGGTAGGAGGCCCAGGCAGGCCCTGGAGTTAAAGCCGTGATTTATTCCAGGAAGGAGGCCAGGGCTTGATGGGCAAAGACTGAGCCGAACATGCTAATGAGAAGACTTGCTAGACTGTGCATGAGCTGAAAGGCAGCTAGGCATTTCATCGTTCAAGTCAAACATCTGAGACATTCCAGCAGTCAAGACAAATCTTCAGTTGAACAACTTTCATTACAAGCCATGGAAAGAGCAAAGTGGATTTGGGAGAGAGCACTAGATTAGCAGTCAGGAGATCTGGGTTTCACTGCCTGTATTAGGCTGCAGCCAGCAAGCCATTTAATTCTCAGCCTGTAATTCCTCTCACTAAATGGAAATGCTGAAATGGATCACCAGCTCAGTCCTTTTCAGGACCCTGGACTAGCCAGACAAGTGTGAATGGGAATCCCCACCCCTCATATCCTAACCACCCAAACAGGCAATTAGCTGAGACGAAGCACAGTCCTTGCCACTTTTCCTAGGTTCATTGTAGAGCACCCTGGAAATTCCATGAGAGGGCACCATAAACTATTCTTTAAGAGTAGAATATTTTCTATTGCCATCCTGCAGTTTTAGAAGTTGTACAAAGTCATGAAAACCTTGGAGCCTGAAATGTCAAAAAGAAAAGAGGAGGTATGGAAGAATTTACAAGCACCCTCTTTTAGTTTGAGGCTTGTGGAGTGTATTCTCAATGATGAAGGTGGAAATAAAATGTTTTCTAAATAGAGCTTTTAAATGTTTCCAAATGTTCTTCTCCTTCTCTCCTTTTTCTTTTTTCAAAATATTAATGTATCATATAAAAATGCTTGTCACTCCCTAAGTTGTGTTTATTTAAGCATCTTAAAATAACTTGTAGGCTTTTCTAGCTAGAATATTAGTAAATAAGCTCTTAAGCTACTGCTTCTCCAATCAGTAGAAAAAATGTTTTAATGATGCATAGTGGTATGGCATAAAAAGTTAGAATATACACCCCTGATGCAGTAAAGAAATTTCTAAAATTTAGTCACTGGTGTACAAATCTGTTCAAGGAAAACTTTGACTTTCAAGAAAAGCATCATGAATGCTCTGGTGTCAATTGGTTTTAAAAATGAGTGTGCAGCACTTCTTTTTTTCTGACCAATAATTTTTCTTGTTTTAAAAATCATTATTGTTATCTCTGATAATTAAGAAATAGATGGCCATAATAAAGATTACAAAGTGTATGCCGTAAAACCGTGAAAGTTCTGATAATCCCAGAAATAAACACTGTTTGGTTTATATTCATCCAGATATTTTTTCAAAGCATGCTATTACAGATCTTCACAGTATACATAAATTGAAATAAGAACATACACAATGCTATTTTCACATTGCCTTTTTGTTTTCTTTAACTTGAATCTTAGTAATGGACATCTATCTATGTAAATGTATGTGCAGTTGCTTCTCTTGTTTTACACTACCCTAGTATCCTATTGTATGGCACTATCATGATTGTTTAATCTGCTTTTGATATGCATTTGGGTTATTTCCAATGTTTCTAAATGGCAGCAGTAATGAGTAAAATACTTGTTTCATAATCTTTGTGCACATCTGCAAGTGTTTCTGCAAGATAAATTACTAAAAGGGGAATTGCTGGGACAGGTACTATGCATCTCTTAATTTTGACACACACTGCCTGTCTTCTAAAACAATCAAGCCAATTTATACCCCCACCATTATTACATAAATTAGCCTGCCTTTTCCTCTTACATTTTTGCAAACACTTGTACCCACTAACTTTTAAAGCTTTACCAATCTGATTAACAAAGAAAGATAACTTATTTAAATTTCTTACATCTGGATTTATTGTTACATAAGATATAAAGATACTATGGAAGTGATCACTAATAATAAACTTACAAATAAGTAAATAAATAAAGCAGTAATAAAAAGTTTAGTTCAGTAGTTTTTAAAGCTTTCTCTAAGTTTCTTAAGCTTTAAGTTTAGACATCGAAATAATAGACATAATAATAGACAAATAAATAACAATACGGATTACCAACAGAGTGGTTTCATAATGGAAGCAGCATGCTCCTTCTTCAGTTTTCTGGGCTTAGGAAGTTGGATGTGTGTGTTCTGGTTCCTGTAAACTTCCTGAGTTTTTACCCTTTCCCTCAGTCTCCCCAGCTCCCCAAATGAAGTCCATACATGAGTAGGCAGCTATGAAAATGATTTACGTATATAAATAGGTTGCTGTTACTTTCTTCTAAAGATTAAGTTGTCTAGCTTCAGTTCATAGGGCTTTCAGAAAAGCATGGCTTCATTTTTAGTGATTTCAAGTTAGGAAAACTGTGGGGGTGGGGCAGGGAGGAAAGAAAGAAGGAAAAATTTGAAAACATTATTTTGGAGATTAATAGCCAGAAAACAATTTATAATTCAGTCCAAATTATAGAAAATAAAAATTAAAAAATATTGGGCAACACTATAATCTAATAACAGGTGTACTGTAGTTTATTCTGAAATATAATTTTTGTCTCTCCAATTCCTCTATTTTATTAAAGACAACATCATAGTAGGACCAATTTATTTGTAAAATAAATTTTAGTCTTATTATAATTGGCTTGATTATTTGCATAAAAGGCAGCAAGAATAATCATTTGCCATACGGTCTTTTCTTTTTAAAGAAAATTTAGCTTTGCTGGAATGTTTTCTATAAGGAATATAATATTATACATTTTTTTAAAGTCTCAAGCCCAGCCAAGAATATATCTGTGCCTGCAGATATCTGTATAAATTGGGTGAATTCTTCTCCTTTTGAGATTTCAAGAAAACTTGGGGTTCCTTGACATGTCAGAAGGTGACATTCTTTATTTACCACAGGTCAGGACCCTGTAAAGGTCAAGGTATAAGGCCAGTTTTCCCAAGCGGCTCTTATCAGCTGTATATTTTTACAAGGCAATCTGAAAATACATCATTCCAGCCAAAGCCTTGGTAAAATAACCAGTGTCTCTAGTTACGTCATGTTATAAAAGAAAACAAATTCTTATTGAGCTTATGTGAAGAACTGTGTGACCATAATTAAGAATACTTACAAATAGCTTCCAAATTTTGGAAAAATTAGGTAGAGAGAAAGGAATTATATTTTAAATTTTGCTCACTAGAGTATAATTTACGCAATTGTTAAAAGCTATAAACAGCTTAAAGAAAGGAAAGTTTCCTTGACTGTGAAAAACAAAACAAAAAGAATCAGAAAATGTTTTAAACAAAAAGTCATAAAAGATTATGTCAGTCTTCTATTAGTTCAGTCCATGCAATTAACTCCTTCTCTGCTTATTCAGCAAACCTCATGAATATATCAGTACTCCATGAGAATCCTGGAAGTTTTTCTCTCTATTTTAATAGCACAATCTCTACATTTATCAGAAACTTATATAATCTTAGAGTTGATTATAATCCACTCATAAAAGGATCAAAGTAAAATAACAATTGTGGGTGGCAAAAGGCTTAGACCAGCCATGATTAAAGACACAACTAATGAGGGTATAAGGGACCATGGTGGACAGGAGGCAGGACTAGATTGCAGCTCTGGACAGAGCAGCATGCAGAGGCTTGCATTATGAATTTTTAGCTCCAGATCAAGTGCAAGAACAAACCAGCAATCCGGAGAGGACCCACAGACCCTCTGAAGGAAGTGCAGTGCTCACGCAGGACCCAGGAGACACCCCAAATACTGAGTGCCCCAGCTGCGGAAGTGGGAAAGGGAGACTCTCCTCTCCTGAATACACACCCCCACTGGAGAAGGTGAAGGTCTGTTTGCAGGAGAAGTTTCTGACTTTACCTGGAGCTGAGTCAAGTTAGAGAGCTGAGTGAAATACAGGGGTAGAGGAAGCAGCAGAAAGGCCCTGGGAGCTCACTGGGTCCCTAAGCAGCCCATTCCTTCCAGGCACCACAGGGATCCATCAGGAGGGTGGCCAGAGGAGCAGGGGGTAAAACTCCACAGGGAGAAGGAATTCTCTAGCTGAACTTTGTAGCAATTTGAACGAGGCAAGAAGCTTCCTGGGCAGAACTTGGGGGTCGAATCAGGCATGTACCCTTCAGAGGCAGAGGAAGAACTAAAGCCCTTTTCTCTCACAGCTGGGAGGCAGAGAGCCTCAGGCAAGTTTTCAAGCCTACTGCCCACTGCCTGGAAACAGACTTGGGGCTACTGGGGGAGGCATGGTGGGAGTAAGACTGGTCCTTCCATTTGCATGGGAGCTGGGTGAGGCCTGTGACTGCTGGCTTTCCTCTACTTTCCTGACAACCTGCATGACTTAGATGAGGCAGCCGTAATCCTCCTAGGTACACAACTCCAGTGACCTGGGAATCGTATCTCCATCCCCCATAGCAGCCGCAGCAAGACCCGCCCAGGGAGAGTCTGAGCTCAGACATGCCTAGCCCCACCCCCACTTGATGATCCTTCCATATCCGCACTTGTAGTGGAAGACAAAGGGCATATAATTTTGGGGGTTCTAGGGCCCTGCCCTCTGCCAGTCCCTCACCACACTACTACACCTGATGCTTTCTGGAAAGTGCCACCTCCTGGCAGGAGGCCAACCAGCACAAAAATAGAGCATTAAACCACCAAAGCTAAGGACCCTCATGGAGTCCATTGCACCCTCCATCACTTCCACCAGAACAGGCGCTGGTATCCATGACTGAGAGACCCACAGATGGTTCACATCACAGGACTCTGTGCAGTCAACCCCCAGTACCAGCCTGGAGCTGGGCAGACTTGCTGGGTTGGCTAGACCCAGAAGAGAGACAACAATCATTGCAGTTTGGCTCACAGGAAGCCACATCCATAGAGAAAGGGGGAGAGTACTACATCAAGGGAACACCCCGTGGGACAAAAGAATCTGAACAACAGCCCTCAGCCCTAGACCTTCCCTCTGACAGAGCCTACCCAAATGAGAAGGAATCAGAAAAGCAACCCTGATAATATGACAAAACAAGCCTCTTCAACATCCCCAAAAAATCACACTAGTTCACCAGCAATGGATCCACACAAGAAGAAATCCCTGACTTATCCGAAAAAGAATTCAGGAGGTTAGTTATTAAGCTCATCAGGGAGGGACCAGAGAAAGGCAAAGCCCAATGCAAGGAAATCCAAAATTTGATATAAAAAGTGAAGGGAAAAATATTCATGGAAATAGATAGCTTAAAGAAAAAACAATAAAAAATTCAGGAAACTTTGGACACACTTTTAGAAATGTGAAATGCTCTGGAAAGTCTCAGCAATAGAATTGAACAAGTAGAAGAAAGAAATTTAGAGCTCGAAGATCTTCAAATTAACCCAATCCAACAAAGACAAAGAAAAAAGAATAAGAAAATATGAACAAAGTCTCTAAGAAGTCTGGGATTATGTTAAATGACAAAACCTAAGAATAATTTGTGTACCTGAGGAAGAAGAGAATTCTAAAAGCCTGGAAAACATATTTGGGGGAATAATCAAGGAAAACTTCTCTGCCCATTAAAGACACCTAGACATCCAAATACAAGAAGCACAAAGAACACCTGGGAAATTCATCGCAAAAATATCTTCACCTAGGCAGATTGTCATCAGGTTGCCCAAAGTCAAGACAAAGGAAAGAATGTTAAGAGCTGTGAGACAGAAGCACCAGGTAACCTACAAAGGAAAATCTGTCAGATTAACAGCAGATTTCTCAGCAAAAACCCTACAAGTTAAAAGGGATTGGGGACCTATCTTCAGCCTCCTCAAACAAAACAATTATCAGCCAACAATTTTGTATCCAGTGAAACTAAGCATCGTAGATGAAGGAAAGATACAGTCATTTTCAGACAAAGAAATGCTGAGAGAATTCATCATTACCAAGGCACCACTACAAGAAATGCTAAAAGAAGCTCTAAATCTTGAAACAAATCCTGGAAACACATCAAAATAGGACCTCTTTAAAGCATAAATCACACAGGATCTATAAAACAAAAATACAAGTTAAAAAGCAAACACAAAACAACAACAAAAAACACAAAGTACACAGGCAACAAAGAGCATGATGAAAGCAATGGCACCTCACATTTCAATATTAACATTGAATGTAAATGGCCTAAATGCTCCACTTAAAAGATACAGAACTATAGAATGAGTAAGAAGTCACCAACCAACTATCTGCTGCCTTCAGGAGACTCACGTAACACATAACGACTCACATAAACTTACAGTAAAGGGGTGGAAAAAGGCATTTCATGCAAATGGACAGCAAAAGCAAGCAGGGGTAGCTATTCTTATATCAGACAAAATAAACTTTAAAGCAACAGTGGTTAAAAGAGACAAAGAGGGACAGCATATAATGGTAAAAGGCCTTGTTCAACAGGAAAATATCACAATCCTAAATATATATGCACTCAATGCTAGAGCTCCCAAATTTATAAAACAATTACTAATAGTCCTAAGAAATGAGATCGATAGCAACACAATAATAGTGGGGAACTTCAATACTCCACACTGACAGCACTAGACAGGTCATAAAGACAGAAAGTCAACAAAGAAACAATGGATTTCAACTATACCTTGGAACAAATGGACTTAGCAGATATTTACAGAACATTTCATCCAACAACTGCAGAATACACATTCTATTCGACAGCTCATGGAACGCTCCAAGATAGACCATATGATAGGCTGTAAAATGAGCCTCAATAAATTTAAGAAAATTGAAATTATACCAAGCACTCTCTCAGACCACAGTGGGATAAAACTGGAAATCAACTCCAAAACGAACCTTCAAAACCAGGCAAATACATGGAAATCAAATAACCTGCTCCTGAATGAGCGTTGGGTCAAAAACAAAATCAAAATGGAAATTAAAAAACTTTTTGAACTGAATGACAATAACGACACAACCTATCAAAACCTCTGGGATACATCAAAGGTGGTGCTAAGAGGAAAGTTCATAGCCCTAAACGCCTACATCAAAAAGTCTGAAAGAGCACAGACAATGTAAGGTCACATGTCAAGGAACTAGAGAAACAACAATAAACCAAACCCAAACCCAGCAGAAGAAAGGAAATAACCAAGATCAGAGCATAACGAAATGAAATTGAAACAAAAAAATAAAAAAGATAAATGAAACAAAAAGCTAGTTCCTAGAAAAGACAAATAAAATTGATAGACCGTTGGCCAGATTAACCAGGAAAAAAGAGAGCAAATCGAAATACCCTCATTAAGAAATGAAACAGGGGATATTAGAACTGACACCACTGAAATACAAAAGATCATTCAAGGCTACTGTGAACACTTTTACACACAAACTGGAAAACCTAGAAGAGATGGATAAATTCCTGGAAAAATACAACCCTCCTAGCTTAAATCAGGAAGAATTAGATACCCTGAACAGACCAATAACAAGCAGTGAGATTGAAATGGTAATTAAAAAATTACCAACCAAAAAATTCCAGGACCAGATGGATTCACAGCAGAATTCTACCAGACATTCAAAGAAGAATTGGTACTAATCCTCTTGACACTATTCCACAGGATAGAGAAAGAAGAAACCCTCCATAATTCATTCTATGAAGCCAGCATCACCCTAATACCAAAACCAGGAAAGGACATAACCAAAAAGGAAAACTACAGACTGATATCCTTGATGAACATAGACGCTAAAATCCTTAACAAAATACTAGCTAACTGAATTCAATGACATATCAAAAGGATAAGCCACCTCAATCGAGTGGGTTTCATACCAGGGATGCAGGGATGATTTAACATACATGAGTCAATAAATGTGATACACCACATAAACAGGAATAAAAATAAAAATCACATGATCATCTTAATAGATGCAGAAAAAGCATCAGACAAAATCCAGCATCGCTTTATGATTAAAACTCTCAGTGAAATCGGCATTCAAGGGACATACCTTAATGTAATAAAAGCCATCTATGACAAGCCCACAGCCAACATAATGCCAAATGGGGAAAAGTTGAAAGCATTCCCTCTGAGAACTTGAACAAGACAAGGATGCCCATTCTCACCGCTCTTCTTCAACATGGTACTGGAAGTCCTAGCCAGAGTGATCAGACCAGAGAAAGAAATAAGGGCATCCAAATTGGTAAAGAGGAAGTCAAACTGTCACTGTTTGCTGACGATATGATTGTTTACCGTGAAACCCTAAAGACTCCTCTAGAAAGCTCCTAGAACTGATAAAAGAATTCAGCAAAGTTTCCGGATACAAGATTAATGTACACAAATCAGTAGCTCTTCTATATACCAACAGTGACCAGGTAGATAATCAAATCAGGAACTCAACCCCTTTTACAATAGCTGGAAAAAAAATAAAATAAAATACTTAGGAATATACCTAACAAAGGAGTTGAAAGACCTCTACAAAGACAACTACAAAACACTGCTGAAAGGAATCATAGATGACACAAACAAATGGAAACACATCCCATACTCATGGATGGGTAGAATCAACATTGTGAAAAGGACCACACTGCCAAAAGCAATCTACAAATTCCATGCAATCCCTGTCAAACTATCACCATCATTCTTCACAGAATTAGAAAAAACAATTCTAAAATTCTTATGGAACCAAAAAAGAGCTCACATAGCCAAAGCAAGGGTATGCAAAAAGGACAAATCTGGAGGCATCACACTACCTGATTTCAAACTATACTATAAGGCCATAGTCACCAAAACAGCATGGTATTAGTATAAAAATAGGCACATAGACCAATGGAACAGAATAGAGAACCCAGGAATAAACCCAAATACTTATAGCCCACTGATCTTCGACAAGGCAAACAAAAACATAAAATGGGCAAAGGACACCCTTTTCAACAAATGGTGCTGTGATAATTGGCTAGCCACCTGTAAGAGAATTAAACTGGATCTGCATTTCTCACTTTATACAAAAATCAACTCAAGATGGATTAAGGACTTAAACCTAAGACCTGAAACTATAAAAATTCTAGAAGGTAATATTGGAAAAAGCCTTCTAGACATTGGCTTAGGCAAGGATTTCATGACCAAGAACCCAAAAACAAATGCAATAAAAACAAAGATAAATAGCTGGGACCCATTTAAACTAAGGAGCTTTTGCACAGTAAAAGGAATAGTCTGCAGAGCAAAAAGACAACCCACAGAGTGGGAGAAAATCTCCACAATCTATACATCTGACAAAGGACTAATATCAAGAATCTACAACAAACTCAAACAAATCAGTAACAAAAAAACAAATTATCCCACCAAAAAGTGGGCTAAGGACATGAATAGACAATTCTCAAAAGAAGATATACAAATGGCCAACAATCATATAAAAAATGCTCAACATCGCTAATGATCAGGGAAATGCACATCAAAACCACAATGCAATACTACCTTACTCCTGCAAGAATGGCCATAATCAAAAATCAGTAGATGTTGGCATGGATGCAGTGAACAAGGAACACTTCTACACTGCTGGTGGAAATGTAAACTAGTACAGCCACTATGGAAAACAGTGTGGAGATTCCTTAAAGAACTAAAAGTAGAACTATCATTTGATCCAGCAATTCCACTACTGGGTATCTACCCAGAGGAAAATAAGTCATTATTCAAAAAAGATACTTGCACACACATGTTTATAGCAGCACAATTCACAATTGCAAAATCGTGGAACTAACACAAATGCCCATTAACCAACAAGTAGATAAAGAAACTGTGGTGTGTGTGTATATATACATGATATATGATGGAATACTACATAGCCATAAAAGGAATGAATTAACCGTGTTTGCAGTGACTTGGTTGAGATTGGAGATTATTATTCTAAGTGATGTAACTCAGGAATGGAAAATCAAACATTGTATGTTCTCACTGATATGTGGGAGCTAAGCTATGAGGACGCAAAGGTATAAGAATGATACAATGGAATTTGGGGACTTGGGGGGAAGGGTGGGAGGGGAGTGAGAGATAAAAGACTACAAATATGGTGCAGTGTATACTGCTAGGGTGAGGGGTGCACCAAAATCTCACAAATCACTGCTAAAGAACTACACATGTAACCAAATACCACCTGTACCCCAATACCCCAATAACTTATGGAAAAATAAAAATAATAAAAAACAATACACAATTAACAAGGAAATTTGGTTACTTCTGTGGCATAAAACAATTTACATAACAATCATAATTACTACTGATAAGATATACTAAGACATATTAGAATCACAAGATCTCATAAAATTTTGGAACACTTACTAATAATATAGTTATATAAACCTAATCTAAAGAAGGTTAACACCATTTCATACTTGACAATGCTTCCTGCATGATTTTAGTACACCAAATGAGCCAAATACGTCCCTTTTGGACTTCAGGGACCTTATATCAAAAAATTAATGAGGTCAAAAAGGCAAAATTTAGAATTTGATTTTGGAAAGTTTATCAAATATCAAAAGTTTAAAATACCTAATTATCACAAAATAGGGTCACAGGTCATTGTAAAATAAGTCATTCATTTAACCAAAGTAATAACTCAAAGATTTCAAAAAAGGCAAGAGTCTTTATTCTTTGAAAGAAACTTACTTTCCAAACAATAAGCCCTAATAAAGAGAGAATGAGGCTAATTAAATCTGTCTCTCAAATCTTATAAATAAATCTATTAAATTTTAATCATCTTGACCACAAGATGCAATTTCTATAAACCTTTTTATAACCTTTTGTAATTGTTTTTATTAAAGAGTAAGTTAATGCTCCAAGAAAACCTTGTTAATCTGACATAGGGGCCCAGATGCTGGTCTTGCATCAGTGTGCCTTTGTTATTAATGTTTAATTTATAGAGAAATTCTGAACTAATTTTATTTCTCAAAATTGACCCTTACAATCTCATGTTCCCACCTCTTCTGCAATAGTCCTTGGACTTACAGGGGTTAGTTTTAATTTCTGACCCTGTGTCTCATAAATTTGGTTTATTTTGATTGTCATCTTCTCTTGGATCTGAGGATGAGATTTCAACTGCTGTCAGTGTTTAAGATTTAGCAGGACTTGTGTGTCCCTTTTAGACCCAGGAGTCAAAGCCCTATAACTTAACAACACAAAGACTTTAAAAGCAATACAGAAAATTACATGGATGTAATAAACTTAACTTTTTAACTTCAGCTTTTCTAGGCAAATAAAAAAACTTAATAACAACGATGTAGAAATTATTTCAATAAAATATAAAATCTGTTTGTTAAGTCAGTTACCACAAGGCAAACAAACAAACAAAAGACCTTCTGCAATGTGATTGCTTTTCCCTACGGGGAGTCCATTTAGATAGGCTGCAAGTTAAAATTAATGAAAATGGCTTGAATTACTTAGACATAGGAAGAGTGTGTCCTGTGTTCTAAGTGAAAGTTTTCTATTTTATATAAGAATTTAAAGCCACGAGCACAGGATGTTATATTGGAAAAAAACATTTCCTTTAGACCTTTAAGATAAAACATTTTTAGCATCAGTCCACAACATCAGTTAGAATCTGAAGGAAAAAAGCTACAGGAGCTGACAAAAATACTGAAGAAGAGAGTTATTATATCAGGCCTTCTTGATCGGGGGAGAAAGCTGAAAACAGTGAGACACAATAAAAATTAAACTTTTGGGTTAAAAATTAAAATCTCTTGTAATTTTATGAAGAGTAAATCAATACCTTAAGAAAATTTTGTTGTTCTAACCCATTCTTTAGTGTATTTTTAATATGAAAGCCCAAACTCTAGAAAGACTATTGTAAGTAATTTAATTATAACCAGCTTGATTACATAAAGTGTTTTTTCTATAAATTGTCTTTTTACAAACCTTATTATGACTTACTCAAACCATTTATGACACCCTTGGACTTCCTGTTTTATCCTAAACATCCCTCTTTCTTAAATAACCAATTATTTTGTTTTAAGACAAAAATTTTACCGCACAATTCCTTCTCATGTAAAATTATTTTCCTTTTAACCTTTCTTACCAAAAGTATCACTTTGTACTTATCTTTCTTTACATCTTTCTTATTTACTGGTTCATTTTACCTTGTTTTATAAATAACCTTTAAATAACCTTTGAATTAGACAAATTATTTCCTTTTAATAAGAACATATTGTTTTTTAGAAAAATATTTTCCTGTAATTGTTTTAAAAAGCTAGGTGACCCAAACATTTAATGAATATCTATGATTTAATTTGACTGTAGATTCTAAATTATTATATATACATTTGTTTTACAACCATTTATTGTTATATTAACCTAATTACATTTTTTAAAAATTAATTTACCTAGATTACTTATGAAAACTGTGATTGTCATCATTTAAAGTTATTTTCTTGTTAACCATTTTTTATAGTCTGTCAATTTCAGTTGCTAACCTAAGTAAGAAACTTAAGGTTAAGTAAATGTGGCTTTTTTTTTCAGTAAGACAGGATTTAGCTATTTTTTATTAAATTGATAATATTGCATACCTATTTACCAAAAAATTACATGATAATCTTCTTTTGGGCTTCATTTAGAGCTTTATAACCCTCATGTCAAATCTTGACATCTGATAATATTTAGCACAGAGAAATATAAAACTACTTGGCTAATAAATGAAAAAAATAATATATGTTGACAATTCTGAATCCATTCTAATTTTATTTTACCAATTAATTAAGAGCCAGCTTATTGATTAAAAATTTACTTAAATAACTTGAACTTGAAAAGTATTTGGGCTTATTTACTTAATTTATGAATATTCCTTTATTTTTAAGCCAATTTGGTACCTTATGGCCATAACACATAACAAAACACATATACGTACATTTAAACACACCTAAGCACACATGCACACTTACTCATACAAATAAAGATTCCATAGCTTTTACTTTGGAACTGTAGCCATGAGATATCAATACAAATTTACAAGTTTACAAAAAAAAAAATGCTTGGATGCAAACAGTGGTTTTTATCTCAACACAAGTAGAAAAGCCTTCTAAACTAGAAAAGTTACATTTAAACAAAAACCACAATCTCTGTTTTTTTTTTTTTCACAAACTTTACCAAAACACATCTTACTCTCCCACTATTCTAACTCTTAGTAACCTTAATTCCTAGTGAAAAACGTAGGATCACTTAATTGATCACAACACGAGGGGGTGTAGCAGAGGTGGGAATGGTTAATGGGTACAAAAAAATAGAAAGAATGAATAAGACCTAGTATTTGATAGCACAACAGGGTGACTATAGTCAAAATAAATTAACTGTTCATTTAAAAATAACTAAAAGAATATAATTGGTTTATAACACAAAGAATAAATGCTTGAGGAATGGATACCCCATTTTCCATGATATGATTATTACACAATGCATGCCTGTACCAAAATATCACATGAATATATGTGTATACCTACCATGTACCCAAAAAAATTAAAATAAAAAAGTAACATGACTTTAAGATTTTAAATTACTGGGGAGAATTTTGAAACTAAATATACCAAATTAATCTTACCAAAAAATACTGAAGTCATGTGAACTGAAAAGCCTCTGAGTTAGCTTCTATTAGTCTGATAAACGCTTACTTTTTAAAAGCCAATTAATGAGAGCTCTTTCTTCTAATTGGTAGTGAAATATTATTTCTATGTGACTTTATAAACATACAGACATAACAAGCTCAGACAGAGGGGAATTTTACAGATTTAAAATTTTTCATTTACCTGTTTTCAAAAATTTTCTCTTCCCTACTTTAGACTATTAATCTCTTGATTATCTGTTCCATGTCCTAAACAATAGTCAACTAGGCAACTCTAAATTTTCATCTCCAAAGACATGACTTAAGCGAAGCAAGGTAGAAAATTCAAAGTCACAGACACAAGTCTAAACAAATGCAAGGTCTGTTACGTAAACTTTAAGCTATTTTCTTCCCCCTAAATTTCCTAGTGGTTTAGGTGCAGAGACAGAGATGCCCTTACAAAATGGAGATTTCCTTTAAAGATATACATTTCCCTTACAAAGAGTTTTATTAAAGTGACTTAGTTTGATAGGTGTGGTTTCAATTTAGCTTGATTAGATTACTGGCTTTAGGGTGGAGCCCTTTAGGAAACAGGATCAAGAAAGCATGTACAATTTTCTAATCTAAGCATGCAAAAAACTAGTAGCCTTCTGTAGTAATGACTATTTTCTGTAAACTGTCCTCAACTTCCCCTAACATTGTAGCTCTTATCTATTACACATGCCAAGGTCAAATCCTCTCACAGTACTAGGTAATCTCAGGTGCCCCCAAAAGCCAAAGAGGTCAGGTAACACCATGCAAAAAAGCAGAGCTTTAGATCTGAGAAGAATATGTCCATGACTCTAGAAACTCCCCAAAGAAAGCAGAACATCCAAAAAAGGGAAGAATGGTGCCTTTATTCTCAATTCTTTAAGGGGCTTGAGTCTTTAGAAGCCCTCTCTAGATTTTTTTCACTTGGTACTTCTGAAGATGGCAAACGGGAAGGAAGAATAGGGTGGGAAAAAAATAATGAAAAAATTAAAAATAATAATGAAAAAAATGAAAGAACAATTTTTTCTAAGAAAGGAAGGCCAGGCATGGTGGCTCATGTCTGTCATCCCAGCACTTTGGGAGGCCGAGGTGGGTGGATTACTTGAGGTCAGGAGATTGAGACCAGCTTGACCAACATGGTGAAACCCCATCTCTACTAAAAATATGAAAATTAGCCGGGTGTGGTGGCATTCACCTGCAGTCCAAGCTACTTGGGTGGCTGAGGCAGGAGAATTGTTTGAACACAGGAAGCAGAGGCTGCAGTGATCCAAGATCATACCACCGCACTCCAGCCTGGGTGATATAGCAAGATTCCATCCAAAAAAAAAAAAAAGAGAGAAGGAAAAGTGGAAAGAAAAGAAGAAAGAAAGAGAGAGAGAAGGGAGGGAGGGAAGGGAAAGGAAAGGAAGGAAAGGAAGGAAGGAAGGAAGGAAGGAAGAAAGAGAACAGAGAAATCAACTGTATGGGTTCGTTTTTTGTTTTGTTTTGTTTTTAGTTTTTTTTTTTTTTTTTTTTTTTGCAGCTGCAAGGAATTTTACCCAGAGGCCTTGTTCCCCCTAATTTGGAATTCTCATTAAGATTTGACCAAGTCAGGTAGAGTTGATCAAATCTGATGGGAGAAAGATGGAACAAACAACCAAAAAACCCAAAAATACAATTATTGAGTGATTTAATGGTAAGGAGAAATTAAGAACAGCTGGTTGTCAACCTTAACTTTTAGTCATTGCAGAGAATTTTCAAGATAAAAACCCCAATTCGGCTACTTACCTAAGATTGGTGCCCAGGCTCGAGACTGCTCTCTACCATCTTAGAAACAGGAAAAAACTCAAACTTGCCTTCCCTATTGGAAGCGAGCTGAAACACCAGAAAGGAATTGCTTGCCCTTTATCATCATAGAGGCAGGAAAACTCACCTTTCTTGTTGGAAGTGAGTAAACCTCCAGAAAAGGAGTTGTGGAGCAAAGTAAACCTTAGATCTCAACCAAACTTTGGGAGATCAGGGATTCTCTGGAGGGGGCACCTCCCGGACATCAGCAAATTGTCCTGTTGGTTTGAGCAATAAAGATACCCCAAGCTGTTATCAAGCACCACTGGGAGATTTGTCAAAGGTCAGGGCCACCTCCACTCAGAGTCCCTTCATGGTTGACAATTTGTAAAACAAAAAGTATATGAAACAGGTATCAATCAATTTAGAAGTTTATTTTGCCAAGGTTAAGGACATGGCCAGGAGAAAGAAAACAACACACAATCACAGAAACAGTCTGTGGTCTGTGCCTTTCTCCAAAAGTGAATTTGAGGGTTTCAATATTTAAAGGGGAAAAGTGGGGTGGAGGAGTAAGAGGGAGGGTATGGGCATCCACACATTGCAAGGGAAAAGGAGCAGGTAGGGGAATAATCAATTATGCATTTGTCTCATGCTGAGTAAGTCGGCACTTTATATCAGATAAGGTGAACATACCTGCGGAGATAGTTAACCTTTTATCTGCTTAGGAACAAAAGGAAGGGCAGCTTCTTGTATGACTCAGCTTTCATCTTAATTTTTTCCTTTTGGCATAGTGAATCAGGGTCCTGAGTTTTTATTTTCCTTTCGCACTGTGTTATAGGAGTTTTGCATTTTACATTTGGCCAGATATTGCAAAATCGTTTTTGAAAGAAGTTGTACCAATTCACACTCTCAGTGGTGTATACAGGGCTTTTCCTCACTCTATCAAAGGAAGCTTTTTAAAAATTAGCAATCCTACAATTACCATGCATGATACAACTGTACTGAGGAAATGGATTTTAAATAAAAGATGCAAATTACATAAATTGAAAGCTGTTTGGACCCCTCAAAAGGGAGTCAAGTCAAGCCCATTGATATGAGTTTCCCTTTATGGTGATACACCATTTGTCTGCATTTACACAAAGACCTTTGTGAACCACCCCAACTTTGGCAATTTTACCCAAAATCACCATCTCTGATGGAGGTGATGGTCCCAACAACACTTACGTGCCCATACCAAAACTGCTTTGTAGCACATTTCCATTCTAAAGCTTGAGCTTAACCCCAAGTTATTAACAGAATCATCTTGTGTTGCCCCTGAATTATCCACTGTTCTAACTAAGCCACTGATTGCCTAAAGAGAAAATATCATATTCGATGAGTTCATGTCCTTTGTAGGGACATGGGTGATGCTGGAAACCATTGTTCTCAGCAAACTATCGCAAGGACAAAAAACCAAACACCGCATGTTCTCACTCATAGGTGGGAATTGAACAATGAGAACACATGGACACAGGAAGGGGAACATCACACACCGGAGCCTGTTGTGGGGTGAGGGGAGGGGGGAAGGGGGAGGGGGGAAGGGAGAGGGGGGAGGGATAGCATTAGGAGATATACCTAACGCTAAATGACGAGTTAATGGGTGCAGCACACCAACATGGCACATGTATACACATATGTAACCTGCACGTTGTGCACATGTACCCTAAAACTTAAAGTATAATTAAAAAAAAAGAAAATATCATATTCACTGCCACTAATCATAATGCTATCTTTGGATTATATAACTTCTCCAGCAAAGCGCTCACAACACTTTACTATATCTTATCTTGTTTAATTGCACAGCAGCTTGCTGAGGTGGGAAAGGTGTTGTTGAGACTCTGTAGAGATATAAGGAGAGGTCTTGATATCTTCTATAGCAGCCTTCAAAGCAAGATCCTGTGGCAATGTCCCAGAATAAATCAAGATGGAGCCAAAGAAACTAAGTGATGAAACTCTTAAAAAATATATATTAAATGATATTTCTTTTTTAGTCTCTTTTGGATTTCCTCAGAATCGTAGGTGACCTTTAAAAATGCAGCATCAGGGCAAAAGTGGGCTACTGAGATGCTAGACCTCTTTCCAGTGGGTGTTAGTGAGGCTGGCAGATGGTTCCAGGCTCCCATTTGGCTCATCATAAATCTAGACAGACCTGAGGGCACAGGTGCCCACAGTCTTTTAACCTATGAATAAAGGAATCACAAAGTTGGGTGAGGATGGCTAGGGAGGGAGAGCAGGTAGCAGTGGGAAAGACAAATTTGGCAGTTTTAACCCTGTCACCAGCTGGGCAGGTACATGATTCCAGTGTGTTAAAGCAGGCTCTTTGAAGTATTTGTGGTGGTAAATTTTCATTAGGATTCTTTAGAGTTCACAGGCTCAATTCAGGTAGCGCAGTGGTTGTTTGGGTGAGAAACCCCACAGGTCTGACATGGACTTTCTACTGTTTACAGGACAGTAATATATGCAGTGAGAGGCTTGGTTTTAATTCCAGAGAATAACAGAAAACTTCCTGTTGGCTTTTCTGGGATCTTCTGTCAGAAAACTGCCTTTGAAAGGACCCTGTCAACCCACCTGGATGTCCCAGAGCTGTGCCAGCCAGGGAATCCTCAGAGCCCCAATCTGCCCTGAGGCAACCTTTCCCTAGTGGAACCAACCCCGATATAAGAGCCCCACTGAGTGGGTTCTGAAGTTTTTGTACCCTCCAAGGCCTGCCCAGCCTGAAACAGCGTGACACTTTCAATACAATCCAAACTCCTTAAGCTTCCCCAGGTCTCCAAGAGAGGGACAGGAAAAAGGAAGAGGGAGAGAGTCCTTTCTGTGTCTTGAGCTATGCTAGGAGTATATATAATATTCATAACTTTAAACATGGTAGACACTGGTTTAGCCATTTTGCAAAGGGGGAACTTGAGGATCAGAGAGGTTAAATAACTTGCTCAGAGTCACAGAGCTCCATAGTGTCTATATAGACATGTGTTATTTTTTTCCTGCCCAGCATCCCTTTATCCTTAAGTAACAGCACCATCTTTCCTGAAGTTGAATGAGATCGATTCCTTCCCTCTCCCACCCCAAACTCCCCGCAAGAGTATACATGTGACTTAGGATTGACCAATCAGCAGCTTCACCAAGACCTGTGTTATAACTCTTGGCAGAGACCCTCTTCTTCCTCCATTCATCATGTGAGTCTGGAGCTGCTGAGGAAGCACTGTCCTCAGAATGAGGCCAATAGAGAAATCACTGGAGCAGAAAGAGAGAAGGAAATAGATTTCCAATGATGTCTTTTGAGTACCTGGATGTAGCTGTTCCTGAAGGCAAAACACATGCCTGGATTTGTCAGCTTAATTAGTTTAGACAATGAGTCCTTACTTTTACTATTTTGGTTAATGCACTAAAAAGCTGGAATTTGAACCTAGCTTTGTCTGACTCCAAAGCCAGTGTTCTTTTGACTCTACAGAACAGCTTCCCCACAAACTTAGCATTCACTGAGCCTGTATTTCCCTAAGGCCGGGCCTCACAAGTCCAAGTTGCAGGCTTCAGGGTGGAGAACAAATCACAATGCACCCATGAAGTTGAGGACACTTGTAGGATTGGTCCATTGCAAAAATCTCCCCTCCCCAACAGACACACACTCTCACATATACATATTGCTCTGAGGTTGGTGGGAAAGAAGCTTCCTATGGTATCTGGGCCCATTCATACTCTGGAGTCTTGGACTGTGTTGTAACGTATTGAAGCTGTGGTGGGTGATGAGGTCCCTTGGCTGAGATCTGTCCAGTTGTGCATGTATGCTGGGATACTAAGCACTCCCAGGCAGATGGCAGGGCACCAGCAGTTTTCACAGTGTTCCCGGGAAAACATTGCTGGGTAATTGTTTAGTCAGCTTGGGCTGCCATAACAAAATAGTAGAGATTGCATGGCTTGAAGAACAAAAATTTATTTTCTCACAGTTCTGGAGATTGGAAGTCCAAGACCAAGGTGCCAGAAGGGTGGGTTTCATTCTGAGACCTCTTCTCTTTGCAGGTGGCCACCATCTCACTGTATGCTCATATGACCTCTTCTTGCACACTCGGAGAGTAAACGAGCTCTCTGGTGTCTCTTAAGGACACGAATCCTATTAGATCAGAGCGCCATCCTACAGCCTCATTTAACCTTAATTACTTCTGTAAAGTCTCTGTCTCCAAATACAGTCACATCGGGAGTCAGGGCTTCAACATGTGAGTTTTGGGCAACTGGGAGGGACACAAACATTCAGTCTACAACAGAGATGCGCTGGAAACTTTTAGTCACAGGAGATGTGGAGAAAATTCAGAAAGAATATTCAGGGGAGTCTTCGGGCAGTTGAGGCTGCTTCACAGAGCTTAGGCTTAGGTAGTTTGCAGTGACGAAGATAGATATTTTCTGGACCCGTGCTTCTTTGCTGTCTCATGACAGGACACACGTTGGGTTTTCCTCTTTTGTTTTGCTGGCAATGTATATTGGTGCCTCCTGGTTTCAAGATAAATTCATGTGTTAAGGTTTGTGGTATCCCAACTGGGAAAGCTAAATTAGTTAATTGAAAAATGAAAAATAGGAAAATTAAAGCAGCAATTTCTCCAAACATATTGGGTCAATTTAAAACCCAGGTTAACATTGATTTATTGTTTTAATAAGATTCCTGTATAAGGAAAAATGACTGGTCTACAACATAAATAAATTTGGGAATGTGTTTATTTGGCTGCAATATCCAGGAGCAACAGGGCAAATGACTCCTTAAGTTTTTGCATTTTTTTCTTATCTTTAAAACCCCTGGGCCATTAATTCTTAGTTATTCTTAGTCAAGACCAATGTCCACAAAATAATGCAAATATTCTGAGCTCCCCCTTCACCAAAAATGACCCATGAAGCCATCTCAGAGCCCAGATGAGGGTATGGGGCAGACACTGCCCTGAAGCTCTCCAGCCAGGACAGTGCCATGGCTGGAAGAGAAACCCTGCTCAGAAGAGGTCAAGTGAGAGGACAGCTGGACCTGCCCTCAAGCCCAGCTCCAGCCCCAGCAGGGCTCACCTGTCAGTACAAGGTGTCCCCATAGGGGGCTGAGGCTCCAGGAAACAGTGGCACTGCTTCCCCCTTTATGAGTCTAGTCCATTTCAAGTTCAGAGAGCTTGGTCAGCTTCCCTTGGCCTCTCAGGCTGATCCTCATGCAGGGGCTTTGGGACTTCTCATTGAACATCCTGGAAGAGGTGGCCATGGGAAGCTATGTGCACTTCCATCTGATGACAAGGCCCAAGGAAAAGCATTCAAAACTCATAGCCAAGTTCCAGACATTGCAAGGCTAACCCACAGCCTCAAAAATCACGAGGTCAACCTAGACTTCGACAACACAGAAGCCAGAGACATAAAGGGCATCTCCAGGGCCTCACAAAGATGGCAAAGACAATGCCCAGGTCCCTAGGCTCTCAGGAATTGACCTCTGGGAAGTAACAGACTTTATCTAGAAGGCAGTGAGCATAAATAGTGGATTTAACTGCTCCAAATGTTATATTTCTTGAGCTGCATGATAGATTCGTAGGTATTGGTTTGGTTTTCCTTATCCCTTGAATGTCTTAAAAACTGCATAATACATTTAAAAAATAAGGTAACATTTAAAAAGAGAAGGTATTGAAGAAGGACAGTAGGAATATCTTTTGAAACTCAATATGCTTAATGAAGTTGAGGGAGAACTGAAGAGTTACGTGTTCATGAGTTCGGAGGAGAGACTTCCCATTCTGGGGCTACAATGTTTCAAGTCTTTGCTGAGTGTGAAAGAAATCAAATTTATCAGCTATTGAGTTGAATCCTAAAATAATAGCAACAGACCATTCTTCTTGTTTGGACCCAATGGAATAGAAAATCCACAAGTTTTGTCTTTCTGCATGAAGAGTGCACTTAACCCTTTCAATGCTCATTTTCATGTAGCTTTCATACACAGACCAGAGAAGAGATAAACAGCCTTTTGCCTTTCACCATGGAGGAGGAAATCCAGGTACATCACAGGAGGAGGCTGAGCACACCCTGGGAAGGAACAGGAGGGCTAAGGTTAGAAATGAAGGCATTTTACTCCACAAACCCTCACTCCCCCCAAAGAAAGGCTTTACTCACTGCCCTGCCAGCATGTATCAGATGTTAGATAAAATTAATTGGGAATGGACATTGTTATTGATTTGTATTTGTTGGTGTTTAGAACATTACATTATCAACAAATGGTAGAGGTAAAAAGGCTGAGGTGTAATGAGGGTTGGAAATGTTTAATGGAAAGACATCACCTCTATCGTGAGGCATTGCTCATATGAACAAGCCCACAAAATTGATTTCCACGGAAAATGCTTTAGATGAAAATCCAAGGAAAACTTTGACAATTACCACAACTGTTATCTTTTGGGGAATGTTTATGCATATGTACATATGTTTGTGTTTTTAATTGAACTATAGCTTACATTTGATAATAAGGAGGTGTATTAGTTTGTTTTCATGCTGCTGATAAAGACATACCCTAAACTGGGTAATTTATACAGTTAAAAGGGCTTATTGGACTTGCAGTTCCACGTGGCTGGGGAAGCCTCACAATCATAGCAAGAAGGCAAGGAGGAGCAAGTCATGTCTTACATGGATGGGAGCAGGCAAACAGAGAGCTTGTGCAGGAAAACTCCCCCTAATCATAACCATCAGATCTCGTGAGACTCACTATCATGAGAACAGCACAGGAAAGGCCTGCACCCATGATTCAATTACCTCCCACCAAGTCCCTCCCACAACACATGGGAATACAAGATGAGATTTGGGTAGGGACACAGCCAAACCATATCAGGAGGCCTATGTGAAACAGGTAAAGCTGAAAGACCTTGTTACATATGGTAAGCATGTACTTCAAATAATAAGTTACATGTGGGTTCATTCATTGCTCCACTGTAAGTGATAAATTCAATGTGATTAGGTTGATTAAAGAGTTACTAGTTGGCTGGGCATGGTGCCTCACACCTATAATCCCAGCACTTTGGGAGGACGAGGTGGGCAGATCACAAGGTCAGGAGATTGAGATGATCCTGGCTAACACGGTGAAACCCCATCTCTACTAAAAATACAAAAAAAATTAGCTGGGCATGGTGGCAGGTGCCTGTGGTCCCAGCTACTCGGGAGGCTGAGGCAGGAGAATGGCGTGAACCCGGGAAGCGGAGCTTGCATTGAGCCGAGATCACGCCACTGCACTCCAGCCTGGGTGACAGAGCGAGACTCCGTCTCAAAAAAAAAAAAAAAAAAAAAAAAAAAAAGAGTTACTAGTTGAGTTAATAAATTGAAACAAAATGAAAATATTGTTATATAAGAAGACTCATTTGAAGGGTTAGAAAGAATACAGTGGACCTGTTTGATAAAATGCACAGCACTAATGCCCACCTGGAGAATTGTATCACTGACATGTTAACAAGAAAACCTTCAAAACTGTAGTGTAATGAGGTGGGAAAGAAGGTTCCAGCTCAGGAGTCAGGGAGATTTGCGTGGAGCTTGGGTCCACCTTTTACCAGATGTGTGACCCTGGGCACCAGGCTGCTTGTCTATAAGATGGGAGTAATAAATACTCACCCAGGTGGTGGTCGCAAGGGAAAATGAAGCCATGTTTATAAAACTCCAAGCTTGGGGGAGGCACATAGTAGGCACTCAGTCATAGTAGTCTCTTTTTCCACCTTGGGAAGAGATGCTTTTATCTAAAGGTGTCATTTTCTCAGGAGAAGGGAGCCTAGGTTTTAACCAGTTAGAGCAATAGCGAGAGAAACAAAGGAACTGGATTTTGTCAATATTTTCTCCCCATGGCTCCAAAACCCTCTATAAGACACTTCGAGTTCTTGATTACAGATTTCAGCTGCCAATATGCACGGGTGTAGCATATCCAGTTGTTAAATATTGAAATGCTTCCTTACTGGCTGCTAAGTTGCCTCTGCATCCAGTCCCTGTACAACCACCCCAGCCACCTTGGAACCCCTCACCTTCCCTTGATCCAGCAACCAAAGAGTTAATACCTGCTCCTTAGGGTAGTGGGGAGAAGACTGTGCTTCAGGGCCTTTTTAGGAGCTCTGGCTCATGGATCATTCCAATGCACTGACACCCAGGCCCTACTGGTTTCTAAGTACTTGAATTATCACCTCTGTTTCTAACCAGCTCTCTTCATTTACCTTTTCTTTAGCTGCCATCTCGTTTGTGGGAGAGCAGCAAACTTGAAATCACACTCCCCTTGGGAGGCCCCTGGACTAGAGCCGCCTGACCTAGCAAGTGTCTTGTCTACTTAATTTCCCTCCTTTGCTTCAGCTGCCATGAGGTCACTTTTCCTTGTAATGTAATATGAACCAAAAGGATATAACTGAAGTCCCAGCCTACAGGGTGGCTTTGTTTGTTTTGAAGATTTCAGAACCATGAAAGAAGGGATTTTAACAGTGTGGTTTCCTGTGGGTGGGCCTGATCTAAACACTGATCTTTTCCCAAGGGCACAGACTTGGAAGGAGCTCACAGAGGTGCTCCTGGACCCAGCCCATGCACACACAAAACTGGGGAAGTTTGGCCCCGGTTTCTCTCCAGTGGTGCCCCAGCCTGTGAACCACCCCTTCTCTAGGGTGTTGAGTTATTGTAAAAAGGTCCATGAATCCATATTCACCACAAGCACTTTCTTTATTCATCTCACTGGTATCTACAGAGTACTTCAGTGTCCCCGTCCTTGCTGATTTTCAAATGTAATTCAATACCGTGTGATTAATAAAATAAAACTTAATCCAAATCTTACTGAACTCAGGTGCTTTTTATCACATATTTTAAAAATCAACAGATACTAAAAGTACAACTACTATCATGTGGGAATGGTATAAAATTTGACATTAATAAGAGGTCCTCCTCCTAGAAAAGTTGGACAGCGTTGTGGCTCATTATGGAGGTGAGAAGGTACATAATTTAATGACTAGTATAAGGGTAAAGAGACATCAGAATATCAATCCACCACTCTTCTGCCTGGGAGGTCATTATTCCAGTCAATGGGGTGTTCCTGGTTCTGCATAACTGCAAAGTAAAGAGGAATATCAGGATAATTCTGGAATCTGAAACCTCAGGGAAGTGTGCTTACATCTAAATAGGACTTTTACAAGCAAGATCAGTCATAGCTGATGGTATGTCACCCCCTCTGGAAGCACAGAGATCTGAAGAGGGCTGGAGGCCAGTGCAATTAGATTTGCATCTTCTCTTCCCTCCCTCCTCAGCCCTCTGCCCTCCTGTCCTTCCTCCTCTGGCTGGTCTTCAGAAAAGTGTTGGCAGGTAGCTTCCAGCTGGGATAGCTGCCAGGTTTCTAGATGGAGGAGCTATGCTGCAGCTGTGTTGGCAGGGAAAGAAATGGAGGAGCCAGGGTAAATGAATTAAGTCCTGATTATCCATGGTTAAGCTATAGGACATTGCTAACACATGGGGGCAGCTGCTGGCTGCATCACATCAGCTGATAGAAGTATAGTGTTGCAAACAGAATGAAATATAACAGTGACCAAAACAAAGAGAATCACCATCCTACAGCAATGTAGGGAGGGGTAACCTTTTAAATAAAACCCCAATGCAATTTTTTTTAAATCCGCTATTTTTTATTATTTGCTGAGGATGTTGTAATACACCTTCAATCAAGCTGCACTATTTTGAGTAGCCATCTTATAATCTTTCTCATCTAACCCCAAATTGGCAGTACTCTAGGGAGTAGCCAGTTTCCAAGGGCAATATGTCAGGTCTCTATAGAATGAAATAAATGGAGAATTGGCAAAGTGAAGGTGACAAGGGGAATGTAGTCATCTGTGTCTCAGATCCAAAACACATTACTCTTTTCTCAAGAAATGGGATAAGTCATGACTAAGCAACATAATGGTGGAGGCATGCAAGGGCCGGCTCTCCAACAGAGCCTCCTCCAAATGTTTAAGACTCCTCAGGAGTTCACTTCTGATTTATTGAAGTGATGAAAATATTAAGAATCTTTAAAATTGCTTTTGCTTCAGTACTATTGCAGTAGGCAGAATAGTGTCCTCCTCCCCAAAACATCTATGTCCTGCTCCCTGGCACTCATGCACAGGTTACCGTACATGGCAAAAGACTTTGCAGATGTGATTAAGGATTTTTTATTTTTTGAGATGGAGTCTCACTCTTGTCACCCAGGCTGCAGTGCAATGGCGCGGTCTCAGCTCACTGTCTCTGCCTCCTGGGTTCAAGCGATTCTCCTGCCTCAGCCTCCTGAGTAGCTGGGATTACAGGTGCCTGCCATCACACCTGGCTAACTTTTTGTATGTTTAGTAGAGACGGGGTTTCACCATGTTGGCCAGGCTCCAGGCTAGTCTCTAACTCCTGACCTCAGGTGATCCACCTACCTCGGCCTCCCAAAGTGTTGGGATTACAGGTGTGAGCCACCACGCTTGGCTATGATTAAGGATCTTGACATGGGGAGATTATCCTGGATTGTCTGGGGTGGGCACGATGTAATCACAATGGTGTTTATAAGTGAAAGAGGATGGCAGGTCAATCATTGTCAGTGATATAATGTGAGAGAGACTTGACTGGCCATTGCTGGCTGGCAAGACAGAGGAAGGCGCCACAAGCCAAGGAATGCAGAAAGCTTCTAGAAGATATAAAAGGCAAGAAAACAGGTTATCTCCTAGAGCCTCCAGAAGGAACACAGCCCTATTGATACCTTGACAACAGCCTAGTGAGACCCATTTTGGGCTTTTGACCATTGGCACTATAAGATAATACACGTATATTGTCTTAGGCCATGAAACTGGTGGTAACGTTACAGCAGCAACAGGAAACTAATCCAATCACAATCACATCATGTCAGATTTGTAGCTGAAAAGTACTGAATTGCAGTTAGGATTAAAAACCGTCTATTCCATTTAGAAATTTCTCTGACAATATTTATTAAACAAATATCTACAAAATATTTCAACTTTCATAGAACTGAATTTTCTCAGTTCCTTTTCTCAAGGGGGAGGTGAGTGTCAAACTCTAATTATATTCTATAGTTGGGTAAACATGGAGCAACGGGTTTTTGTAAAACCTAAGGCACATAAAAATATGTAACAGACAGAAATGGATCTTTAGGTCTCGCATGGATCACTCCAGTGAGAACTCAACTGCTGTGCCTCAACAGTTTTGGAAATAAATGCATGTCTAGATAAAACTATTTTTCCCATATCCAGTTTCTGAGATACATTAGAAATTCAGCCTTCAGAAGTAGTTAGTACATTACTTAAACTAATATCCCCAAGAACTTAAATTCAGTATTATACTGGCAGAAAATGGAGACATGAAACTTAATTCTTATGGCTTTCACAAGAGGAGAAGAAAGACAGACAGCTTTTACTTGAATTGTTCAAGTTAAGCCACTATTTTCCAAGGTGCATTTCAATGGCCTTTTTTTGGACCACGTGTGCATTTCATGTAAAGTGATCTCTGACTTTAAAAGGTTCTGGAGTGGGAAATATATATAAGAATCATTGGCCTCACAGCATAGCATAATAACCCAGCCTGGTGTCTAACTGCACAATACAATCCTAGGTAAGATTGCTGGGAGCATATCTTCTAGCTCTATACCTATTGGAATTTATTTGTATGTCAATTGTGGATCAGCTGCAAGTAACCCAAGGCCCTCAGTAGTGCACTGTTAAGGAAATGAAAACAAGCTGGAATTGGTAGGGACCAGGACCAGACAGAAGATCCAGCTATAGCATTGCTTCTGAAGAAGATGACCAGTCCCCCAAAAGTAATGGGTTGGGAACATGGGAAGTGTGGGTTCACTCCAGTATGGCATTATTATTATTCAGGTAGATTCAAGTAGTAAGTATTCAAGTCTAACTGATGGTTGGTATCTCTGAATGAAGGAAGTACCCCTTAGCGCATGGGTAGTAGCTGCACCTTCCAAGAAGGAATGTAATCCACATCCATCATGTGGATTGAAGCAGAACAGCTTAAAGCTAGGGTAGGAGGAAATGGGGGTAAAAACATATGTAGCTCTACAGGGAGAAACAGTTAAGCAGACTGTCATGGTGTTGAACTAGGGGGCAGTTCCAGGCCAAGGAGGAAAGAGGAGTTGATGAGGCAGGGCAAAATCTCTGTGCTATATGGATTACACACTAAGAGAGTTACTCAAGAGACCAGCAGTTCCTTAAGCAGCAACCAAGCTTCAGATAGCTTAATTCTATATCTCATGCATGATGGGTAAGGAACCCTGGATAAACTTCTCAGCTTGGTTCTGATCGGCTTGGGGACTGGCTGTAGCTGGTCCTTTCAGTTGAAAATCATCAGTCCTTGTAGACAGGCAGAGCCAAGGGCAGCGTGAGAGTGGCATTTCCAACAGTGTTGGCTTCATCCAAGTGGATCATGATATTTTTCAGTAAGAAGCTGTGAGAATTTGAATTTTGCATTCCTTCTCCAATCTTAAAGCTGCTCTGTTCCCATCTCATGGACATTTAACTTTGCAATTCACTTAAGTGAGGCTGAAATTTAAAATGGAAAAGTTAAAAGAAGTCTCCACAACATTTAATCCGCAGGCCTGGCCCTGCATTTGCTTAGCCCAAAAGAGTAAGGCAGAGCATGAGAGATGAACCTGAGGGCTTGGGAGCAAGGAAGGTAGGAAGCAAAGCAAACTCTGAAGTGAATCAGAGCGCATGTAAAGCACAAAGTTAAGAAAGGTCTAGAAGAGCCGATGAACCATCACTGTTCAGGGATCTCTGAAGACTCCCAAAGAAAACCCAGCAGTGCAGAGGAGGCCAGTGGAAACTCAGACTTGAGGCCATTAAAGTCCCAGCTCTTCTGAGACATTAAGCAGCCACCTTCCCCACTAACAGCACACACTTTTGCAGGCAGTGAGGCAGGGGAGCCGGTTGAGCGAAGCAGCCAACTTCTGGTGTCATTAGGGTGGAGAGAAGTTTTGGTTCACTTGAAAGGTTTTAGGTTTCAGACCTGATACATTCCTAAACACAAGGAGGGCAAATTGCACACTTTAATTTACAAAGGCAAAATGCACTGGAGTAGAAGTCTGCAGGAGGATTTCCTCATGGATCCCACTCCATGGGGGCTTGCAGGAGGATGGTGGAAGAACATTTGCAAAGAGCTTGGACTTCACAGCGATGCAGCTGATTAGCAATCTTCTTGTTAACTTCCGACTGATCTGTTTCATAGATTATCTTTTCTGTCCCTTCCCACCACTCCTTAATACAGTCCTGATATGCCAGTGGTGGGAGGTGGGGTCAGAAGAAAGAGGGAGGTAGGTGTAGAACTGGACGATCTCATTGTCAGAGTGTGAGTGGCCCTGGTGACCCACCAGGACAAAGGACCGACCTTGGACTTTGAGGACAGACAGGGCCTATGGCCCATGTAAGACCTGGCCACTGAATTATTAAGGGACAGGTCAAAAAATAGTTTCTTCCCTTTTTTAGTTTCCCTTTTGGCTGAGCTTGCATTACCCCACCTGTCAGACTAATAGTGGTATGGAGCTTTGTAAATAAAAACACCAGTTATGAAAACACCTGCAGCGATGATCTGAGGTGGCATTTCCAGGAAACAGAATGTGAGATGGAGATTGCATGCAGGTAGTTTATCAGGGAATGCCACCCACAGGGAAGTGAAGGAGGCCAGAATGGGCAGTGGGAGAAACTCAGCAGTGATGTAATCACAAGCAAAGGTCTCAGCTTATTCCACTGGGAGCTCTGAGGTTGGGCTGGCTTTGCAGAGTTGTCCTGAATTGGAGTGAGGGGACAGGTCTTAACACTCCTGCGTGGTCACTCATTGAATGTGGGCTGCCCAGGAGAGAAGGATGTGACCCTGGTCCGGGTGGCTTTCTTCAGGCCTGTCCTGGAAAGGCACTTGGATGAGGACAGTCAGCCTCCAACACGGGGAGTGAAGCCTCAGGTTTGCAGGCTACAATCTGGGTGGTGTGCCACTGTGTTCTCTGCAGCCCTCCCCTGCACTGCCCCCATTTTCTGGCTTCAAACACTGCATTATGGAAGCAGTTCCCCCAAGATACTGAGGGATCTTTTTTCCTGGAAGACACTTTTTTTTTCAGACGGAGTCTTGCTCTATCGCCCAGGCTGGAGTGCAGTGGCGTGATCTCGGCTCACTGCAAGCTCCGCCTCCTGGGTTCACGCCATTCTTCTGCCTCAGCCTCCCAAGTAGCTGGTACTACAGGCACCCGCCACCACGCCCAGCTAATTTTTTGTATTTTTAGTAGAGACGGGGTTTCACCATGTTAGCCAGGATGGTCTCGATCTCCTGACCTCGTTATCCGCCCACCTTGGCCTCCCAAAGTGCTGGGATTACAGGAGTGAGCCACCGTACCTGGCTGGAAGACACTTTTAAGACAAAAGTTAGTGGTATGAACTACAACTCTTGCCACAGCAGCTGATCTTGGGGTATAACTGGTTCTCATCATTCTCCTTCTTTACTATCCATTCTAGATCCCCCTCATCTTCTCTAGCTAGTGCCTTAATGGTTTAGATGCTTTACGTGGGGAGTGGTCGATACTCTCATCCCCGAGTAGCTTAGGTGCCTGGTCACTATGTACCTCTTGAGCCATGGATGCTGCTCTTGTTCTTTTCCCATCAAAGTGGGGCAAGAGAGTCAGGAGGCATCCAAGCAGATCACTTGGTGCCACTCATATATTTTCCAGCTCTCCTTCCTTCTGATGATCAGGGTCAGTTACTCCAGCTAGAATGGTGACTCCTCTCTTTGCCTGGCATATGAAGCTTGCCGCAACCAGGTGGAAGCCATAGTCTGAGGTTTAGTGGGCTACTTGCTATGTCCTGTGGTGGATGCATTTCCATTCTGGGAACCAGTACCTCTGAACAACAAAACCCAGAGTTGTGAAGCCAAAAACCACAAATTCTCCAAGAAAGTCACTGGGAGTGACAGAAAGCAGGGCCACTCCTACTTCCACTTCTCGGTCCCCAGAACCCTTCAATCTATCTAATGGTTTGCATGCAGGTAGTTTACTGGGGAGTGCTCTCAGTATCATACTTGTGGGGATATGAAGGACTCAGAACTGCGCAGTTGGAGAAGGACCATGATACAGTCACAAAACACTTCAGTGAGTCCCACAGGGAACTTTGGGGCTGGGTGACCCTGCAGAGATATCCTGAATTGGGATGAGCAGGCCAGACCTTTACACTTCTGCATTGCCATTTAATGGCTGTTGATTTAGGGCATATCCTGCATCCTGGAGGGTGACACCCCATCTGCATTGGGTATCCTCTCCCTCTGTGGCCCCTCTTCCTCTGACTTCCTTATCCTCAATCTTCTCATCTTTCTCCTTCTAGGCCCCTGACCAACCAGCCAAGTGTTTATCATTGTCTGTAAAGATTCCAACCTCAGGCCGGGCACGGTGGCTCACACCTGTAATCCCAGCACTTTGGGAGGCCGAGGTGGGTGGATCACGAGGACAAGAGCTCAAGACCAGTTTGGCCAACATACTGAAACCCTGTCTCTACTAAAAATACACAAAAAATTAGCCAGATGTGGTGGTGTGTGCCTGTAGTCCCAGGTACTCAGGAGGCTGAGGCAGGAGAATTGCGTGAACCTGGGAGGCGGAGGTTGCAGTGAGCCAAGAACGTGCCACTGCACTCCAGCCTGGGCGACACAACGAGACTCCGTCTCAAAAAAAAAAAAAAAAAAAAAAGATTCCAACCTCAGATGACTATTCTTTTCACCCAAAATAGATAGACAGGTGAGTCACCCAAAGCTGTGCCCATTGTGAGGCTTTCCAGCTTACACCTACATGCTGAGCTGAGCCACCCATGTACCAAATTTGACCTTTACTCTCCATTGTCAGGTGGTCATAACAGAATCCCCCGTGTGGCTGAGGGAGAAGCACCAGTTTCTCAGTGGATGCCACAGGGATCTGGGCCACCTGCTTGTGCAGCTTACTTACACCCTGTGGCCCTTTTTGTGCCAATTCTCAGATACACCACTTCCACCTTACTTTATGACAAAGGGTGTGAGAGTTAACATAGTCCTGGGAAAAGATCACACATGTATTCTTTTGTCTGTCCAAAGTGATCACGAACTATTTCTGATCTTCCTTTCTCACTAGAACAAAAAACCCCCACATCATCCATATTAAAAGCCACATACTGTGTGTCAAGACCAAGTTGATCATTGTAGCAAAGATGTCACATGTTGACAAAATCTGTAAAATTGTGGCTACTATTTGGTTGAGTTTACAGTAATTCACTGTTTCACTCTTCAAGATCTGTCTGCCTTTTGTGGGGGGGCAGACTGGTTCATTAGTCGGGACATGATGGGGACCACTCCCCTCCTCCCCCCGCATCCTTTTAGGTCTTTAAAAATTGTACTAGTCTTTGACATTCATTGCCCCTTGGTTGTTGTGATGGTTAATTTTGGGTGTCGATTGGATTAAAGGATATCCAGATAGCTGGTAAAGCATTATTTCTGGGTATGCTTGTAAGGATGTTTCTGGAAGAGATTGGCATTTGAATTGGTGAACTAAGGAAGATCCACCCTCACCCAATGGGGATGACACCATCCAATTGGCTGAGGACCCAGATAGGACAAAAAGGCAGAGGAAAGGTGAATTATTTCTCCCTCTTCTGGAGCTGGGACATCCTCCTTCTCTTGGCCTTGGATATCAGAATCCCTGGTTCTCTGGTCTTTGTACTCCAGAACTTCTACCAGTAGCCCTCAGGTTCACAGGCCTTTGGTCTCTAACAGAGTTACACCATTGGCTTTTCCGGTTCTGAGGCCTCCAGACTTGGATGGAGCCACGATGCTGGCTTCCCTGGTTTTCTAGCTTACAGAAGGCACATCATGGACATCTCAGCCTCCATAATCATGTGAGCCAATTCCCCTGATAAATTGCCTCTCACATATCTATATGTACATACTATTGGTTCTCTCTCTGAAGAACTCTAATACAGTTGTGAAGTTGTTTTCTATTTACTCTCTGGGCCACTGAGGTGAGGAGATGGTTTTCATTCAGTCTTCCTTGCATTAATAGCTCTTACCCCACAGCTAAGGAGCTAACATGGGTGTTTTGTCAATCACCGATTACATCTGTTCCAATTATACATTCCAGGGCTGAGAAAGAGACAATTATACATTCCAGGGCTGAGAAAGAGACTTCCTGATGGATCTGTGCACCAGCAGACACCCTAAGAGACGGACCTGACCAGCACCTCACTTACTATCTGGCCTCCATGTGTCTACACTTTAACAGGCGGTCTAGACGACACTTCAGCTCCCCAGGTATCAATATCAGCTTAGACTCTGTTTCCAACTGTCTCTGAAATATTTGGGTATTCCCTTTTTCCCAGTGTATGAGTACACAAGTTCTGGAGGAAGCATATTCCAAGGACTTTCTGGCCTTAAATAGCATATCCACTCCAACATGCCTGCTTCTCTGAGTGCTTTGGTCCTGTCTCTGGCATTTTCCATGGTAGTTCTGACACTTCCACTTCATATAGTATGAGCCATCTATTTCTCCAAGTTCCAAGATACATCATAGCAGCATTTAGATTGTTTTCTTGGGGTTCTTGTCAGGGTGTTATATTCTGTATCATGGGAGAGGATTCTCCTATCCCTAAACTCTCCCTTGTCCAACTTTATTTTCTGTCTAGGATCCAGAACTCGCAGGATCCAGTCCTACGGGTAGTATCCTGGCTTTTGCCAGTACATGTTAGTTAGGTCCTGCAGCCCCTTCCTAGTGTAGCCTTTTCCTTTTCGAGCAGACCCACTACTTCCCCAAACAAGTCAAGGTATGACTCAACTCTATTCATATGCCTGTTGATCAAGAGGGAAGCTGTGAGTGGATTTGGGGGAGGAGGAGCATGTTGCCTTGTAAAACAGAGACCTCTGTGACATCTTCAGGCAAGGGAGGAGCATTAGCCTTTAACGAAGAGCAGTGGGACCCAACTGTGGTCCCAGAGGGTTCAGAAGAATCTGGAAATTCCCATGTTTCTAGTACACCAACCCAGATATACCTATCCCAGGGCTCAAGGTCCCACTCCGGGCCTTAGCATAGCAGACCTATCAGGGCTAAGAATGCAACCCTCTCTGGAGCTCTGCTACTTTCTTGATTAAGCCCTTGGCCGTCCTTCAGTTTACCAGCTCTCCAACTGCAGGAGATGAGTCTCTGTATATGCTGCAGAGGAAGCCTTCTGGCTTTCACTTTTAGCGTTTACTTTGTGATTTATCACTCTTTGTACCAACTGTTGCAGGTTTGGACCCCTGAGAAACAAAATCTGAGACAGATTTGCCCATAAAAAGCTTATTAGGAAGTGCAACTGCTCTGGGGACCATCTCTTTGGGACAGTGAAGGAAGCTTATTAGGAAGTGCAACTGCTCTGGGGACCAACTCTTTGGGACAGTGAAGGAAGCTTATTAGGAAGTGGAACTGCTCTGGGGACCATCTCTTTGGGACAGTGAAGGAAGCTTATTAGGAAGTGCAACTGCTCTGGGGACCATCTCTGTGGGACAGTGAAGGAAGCTTATTAGGAAGTGCAACTGCTCTGGGGACCATCTCTGTGGGACAGTGAAGGAAGCTTATTAGGAAGTGCAACTGCTCTGGGGACCATCTCTGTGGGACAGTGAAGGAAGCAGAGTTGGACCAAGGGAGAAGATGAACTACGATGCTACCACAACAGAGGCCTCACCGATCCCATGGTGAGCTCTGGAGCCAGGATGGCCCTGCAGGGTGGTCTCAAGTTGGGATGAGTGGGGCAGGCACCCAGTAAGGGTTGCCCCTTGGAAGGAAGTGTAACCTTGGTCAAGGTGACTGGCTCTCTTTAACCCAGAACAAGTCCCAAACAAGGACTCAGTCAAGAGTTGTCAGCCTTGGGGAGAGGAGATGAGTGCTTGAGGCTGCTGGGAGGATCTAGACAGAGAATCATGACATTGTCTACAACAACCTACCTAACACATATGGAGTTTTACAAACCTTAACTGCATAACAAGTCATCGTTTTCAGATTCTCAGGTAAAATTTAGGTGAAATACATCTTTGTAAGTCTCAATTACACAGCATCTTAAGTTTTCTAGGGGTCTTAGGTTTCAAAACAAACCAAGATCTTTTTTTTTTTTCCTTTTTAACATAGACAACAAAAGGGGTCCATGTGGCATTTGGAGTAGACAATCCCAGTGATGGTCCTGCAAATGGTCCCAGAATTTCAACCCTCCTGTCTACCCTTCCTTTGCTACTTGGAGCTGAAAGCCACAGCCAAACTCTAAGCAACTCAACATGCTAATAGCCCTGTGGTATACATACATGTGTTCTCTGAGCCATACTTTCATGGTCCTGAGCCACCCATAGCCACCCACTATCTGCATTGGGTCTGTAGACAACACACTGATTCCCTCTGGTGCAAAGAAAGAGCATAATAAGCACGGCCCATTCCTTAGCAAGGAAAAGCAGTTGATTTCGGTGCAATGAAGACAAATTGGCCATAAACTCTGCAAGCCACGGAGGTTATTTCAGTTACTAAATGATTAAAGTCTCTAATCTCTGGAGCGGTGATAAAGAACACCGGAGAAGGGGGCTGGGTTTTTGATGCCTGGGGAAGGTGCAAAAACATCTCTTTTGAGACCATGCCAGAGGAAGCCCACCCCATAAAAGAACCACAGATAAGTAAGACATCATTAATAAATCAATGACAGGAAAATGAAAATGGAAGCAGATGAATCAGCCAGCGGATCAGGTTGTAGATGAAAAATAGCACATCTGTTGCTGCTGTCGGTGCATTAACAAATAAGTCTGCTGGATCAGATGGTCTTTCACGCTAATACTTGGAATAATGAAGCTTCAAGAGCGATTAAACCATAAATCAATTTTAAATGTATCTTGTAACTCCCCCAAACAACAGGAGGCATATTTTTCCTTGCTTGAATTCTTTTTGGCAGGCATCGGAGGGTGCAGGGATAAAAAAACGCTGCCTCATTTTGGCTCTGCTGTGAGGTACAGGCACACAGCTAATTTAGTGTTTAGCCTCACGATTTGATTCTTACCAGCTAAAGGCACTGAGCTGTGCTTCATCGATATGTTAAATCCAAGCCAATGCATTTCAGCCTGAGCAGTACCCACCTGTCTTCTTGTCCAAGACAGCTCGGTTCTAGTGCCTGTTCCTCCTCATGCAGCTATTGATTTACATTTTATTTTGTTATTTTTGAAGACTTCAGCAAAATTAGCAATTGAGGTGGTGAAGTATTTTTCTGCTTTGAAGCATAATTCCTCCTTTTCTTCTATACTGAAAAAAAAGTTGCTTCTCTCTAATGGCAGAGTGGCCTGGTTTTAGGACATTAAGGATGGACATGAGTGGTTAATTTGGCAAATTCTACATCCATGTCCAAGAGGAAGAGATGTGCTCTCAACATAATTTTTTACTTAAAACTGTTGGGACAATAAGGAAAGAAAAAAGGGAAAGGTTCAGGCTAAGAGAGGCAGACAAGGCCTGAAAGGACATAGGGTCACAGATCAGAAAAGGAAATCAAGTTTTGCTCCAAAATTTCTCTGAAAAGCAGAAAATCCTGTGAAATGACCAATAAATGAGTTCTTACTGAATAAGACAAATGGGGGAAGAAATAGGAAGAAAGAAGGAAAAAGAAAGATATGTGAGAAGATGAGCAGAAATGGTGACAGGAGAACCCAGGATGAGGCAGAGGGAAACCAGGCCATATTTCCTCTCAGCGCAAGGCCTTTGCTCCACATTACACCTCCTAACCAGCCCGGGGACAGCTGCACTCCAAGGAAGCAAACTGTTCCCTTCTTCTTCTTCTCCTTGAAACACAATGGCTCTTTCAGGAAACAAACAAATAAAAGCTAGGAAGAAACTATTTTGTTTACTTTGTCACAGAAAACAGGCTACCCTTGGGTCAGCAGATAGGGTATTCTGAGTTCATTTAGAACAGCCAGCAACACCCATGTTTGGTGAGATGATGCCAAAAAATTATACCAAGTGGAAACTTTTATGTTAATTAATGAGTGACAATCAAATAAAATGATCAAGGCTCATACAAACATTTCCAGAAATAAGCACAAAGTTAGACAGAAGCTGTTTTTTTTTTTTAATCATTGTAGGATCTGACAATATAAACTTTTCATATTAGATATTAACTATATACAATTAGAATCCAAACCAGTTGGAAGATTGCATGGCCACCTGATAACTTCAAATGAAGATATCTAGAAAATTTAGGGACAAGTGATATCCTATAAACCAAGGTTTCTCAAACTTTTATGTGCCTACAACTATCTGAGGATCTTGTAGAAATTCAGATTCTGGGGAAACATTTCTGGAATGGTAGAGTAATGACCTCCAAAAATAGACTTTTCCATAAGAAGCAATAAACACCCTGGCAAAAAAAGTCAAAATCAATTTTTTTCAGAATTGTGGAAATTAGCCAAAGGTATACAACACTCTGAGGTGCATTTCTTCAAGAAAAGCAGCTGAATATTGGTAAAAACAGCAAGCTTTGTGACATTCTAGCTTGCCCTATCCCCATTCCCTTCTCTGCAGTTTCATAATAGTCTCAAAAGTGAACAGCCTTACAGCCATAGTAGCTGTAAAAACAGCAGCCTAGCAGTTACTGAAGGAAGAAGAATGGGTTTGGAGCTTAAGTCTAAAGACACTCAAGATTCAAAAACAAATAAGTGAAAGGAAGGAAGAAGATCTGCTATGCAAACAGTAACATAAAAACAGCTGGAGTGGCTATAATATTAATAGAAAAATCGACTTTAAGACCATTGTTACTAGAGATAAAAAGAATATATTATAATCATAAAATGACCATTCCATCAGGAAAACATAACAATTACAAACATGTATGTCCCCAATAACAGAGGCCCAAAATACATGAATGATTAATAGAATTGAGGAAGAATTAGATTCAGCAGTAATAGTTGTAAATTTCAATATCCCACTTTTAATAGGGATAGGCTGACAAGGCAGAAGATCAGCAAGGTAATGGAAGACTTGAACAACACTATAAAACGGCTAAACATAACAGAAATCTATAGGACACTTCACCAAACAACAGAACACACGTTGCATCAAGCAAACACTCAGCATTCCCCAAAATAGAACACGTTAGGCTATAGAAAGAAGTCTTAATAACGTTAAAGAGATGAAAATCATACAATCTTCTATGACACAGTGGAATGAAATTAGAAATCAGTAATGGAAAGAAATTTCAGGAATTCACAAACGTGAAAATTAAAAGACACACTTCTAAATAACCAATGAGTTAAAGAAGGAATCACAAGGGAAAGGAAATAATACTTTGAGATGAATAAAAGAAAAGCACAACATATCAAAACTTATAGAAGGCTACTTGCCTTAGTCCATTTTGGTTGCTATAACACAATACCACAAATTGGGTAGATTTTAAGCAACAGAAATTTATTTCTTACAGTTCTGGAGCCAAAACAATCTTGAAAAAAAAAATAGGAGGATTCATACTTCCCAATTTTGAAACCTATGACAAAGCTCCAATAATTAAGACATTATGGTACTGGCATGAAGATAGACTTATAGATCATTGAAATAGAATTGAAAGTCCACAAAGAAGCTGTTAATTAATGGCCAACTGAATTGTGACCAAAGTGTCAGAGCAATTCAATGAGGGGACGAACAATCTTTTCAACAAATGGCGCTAGAACAACTGGATAGCCACATGCAAAAGAAAGAAGTTGGTCCCTTTCCTCATGCCATATATAAAAACTAACTCAAAATAGATCAAAGACAAAAATGGAAACACTAAAACTACAAAAGTTTTTTTTAACTATTAGTTTCAGGGGTACATGTATAGATTGTTATATAGGTAAATTGCATATCACGGGCACTTGGTGTACAGATTATCTCATCGCCCAGGTAATATGCATAGTATCTGATATGTATACCCTCACCCTCCTCCCACCCTTCATCCTCAAGTAGGCTCCAGTGTCTGTCATTCCCTTGTTTGTGTCCCTGTGTACTCAATATTTAGCTCCTATTTATAAGTGAGAGCATACAGTATTTGGTTTTCTGCTCCTGCATTAGTTAGCTTAGGACAATGGCCACCAGCTTCATCCATGTTGCTGCAAAGGATATGATCTTGTTCTTTTTAATGGCTGCATAGGCTTCCATACTGTCTATATACCACATTTTCTTTATTAAGTCTACTGCTGATAGGCCATTAGGTTGATTCTATGTCTTCACTATTGTGAATTGTGCTGTGATGAACATGCATGTGTATGTGTCTTTAGAGTAGAAAAATTTATATTCATTCCTTTGGGTATATACCCAATAATGGGATTGCTGGAATGAATGATAGTTTTAAGTTTGAGAAATCACCAAACTGCTTTCCACAATGGCTGAACTAATTTACATTCCCACCAGCAGTGTAGAAGTGTTTCCTTTTGTTTCTGCAACCTTGACAGCATCTGTTGACTTTTTAATAATAGCTATCCTGATTGGTGTGAGACGGTAGGTATCTCATTGTGGTTTTGATTTGCATTCCTTTCATGATTAGTGATGTTGAGCATATTTTAATATGCTTGTTGCTTTTGTGTATGTCTTTTGAAAAGTGTCTGTTCATGTCCTTTGCCCACTTTTTTTTTTTTTTTAAATAAAAGAGGATATTTCTTTATCTCTCTTGGTTGGCATTCATAGGCAAAGCAAAACATTCGGGTCCATACAAACACAGCATGCACTTTAAATTTGTTCCACATAATAATATTCTTTGACTAGAAACTATTGCATGTAAATTTGTGAGTGCGCCTTTTCTTGAAACAGTAATGTTGAAATATAACTTTGGATAGTACGCTTATTTAGTGGATGTGAAGACAAAAAAATGTCATTCTACTGGAAAAAAAAAATCATTGTCTTATAAGTGATGTAAGTTTGCCAGGACTATTGTGGTAAAAAGTCATTAAGAGAAAAAGTGATATGTAAGGTGAGACTACACAAAAAACCAATAAAAACCACTGGGGAGGTGGTAGTGAGCTATGCCTCCTTTGTGTTCCCTCCTCCCAGTCACCACTTCAAAGTTTTGCTTTGCCCACTTTTTAAAGGGATTGTTTTTGGCTTGTTTAAATTCCTTATAGATTCTGGATATTTGACGTTTGTCAGGAGCACAGTTTGCACATATTTTCTTCCATTCTGTAGGCTGCCTTTTTGCTCTGTTAATAGTTTCTCTTGCTTTGCAGAAACCCTTTGGTTTAGTCCCATTTGTCAATTTTTGTTTTTGTTGCAATTGCTTTTGGTATCTTTGTCATGCAATCTTTGGCAGGGCCCTTTACAGAATAGTATTTCCTAGGTTGCCTTTCAAGGTTTTTATAGTTTTAGGTTTTACATTTAAATTATTAATCCATCTGAAGCTGATTTTTGTACATGATGTAAGGAAGGGGTCCATTTTCAATCTTCTGCGTATGGCTAGCCAGTTATCTCAGCACCACTTGTTGAATAGGGAGTTCTTTCCCCATTGTTATTGACTTTGTTGATGATCAGATGGTTGTAGGTATGTGGCATTCTTTCTTGGCTATTACGTTACATTGGTTTGTGTCTATTTATGTATCAGCACCACGCTGTTTTGGCTACGGTAGCCTTGTAGTATAGTCTAAAGTCAGGTAGTGTGACACCTCTTTGTTCTTTTTGCTTAGTATTGCTGTGGCTATTCATGCTCTGTTTTGCTTTCATGTAAGTTTTAAAATAGTTTTCTAATTCTGTGAAGAATGCCATTGGTAGATTGATAGAAATAGCATTGAATCTAAATTGGTTTGGGCAGTATGGCCATTTTAACATTATTGATTCTTCCTATCCATGAGCATGAAGTGTTTTTCCATTTGTTTGTGTCAAATCTGATGGTTTGAGCAGAGTTTTGTGATTTTTCATGGTAGAGGTCTTTCACCTCCCTGTTTGGCTGTATTCCTAGGTATTTTAATCTTTTTTGTGGCTATTGTGAATTGGATCATGTTATTGGTTTGGCTCTCACCTTGGACATTGTTGGCGTATAGAAATGCTGCTGATTTTTATACATTAATTTTATATCTTGAAACTTTGCTGAAGTTGTTTAATAAGATGTAGGAGCTTTTGGGCAGAGACTATGGGATTTTCTAGTTATATAATTATATCATATGCAAACAGAGACAGTTTGACTTCCTCTCTTCCTATTTGGATGCTTTCTTTCTCTTGCCTGATTGCTCTGGCTAGGACTTCCAGTACCATGTTGAATAGGAGTGATGAGAGTGGGCATGTTCTTGTCTTGTTCTCAAGGGGAATGCTTCCAGCTTTTGTCCATTCAGTATAATGTTGGCTGTGGGTTTTTTGTAGATGGCTTTAATTATTTTGAGGTATGCTCCTTCAGTGCCTAGTTTATTAAGGATTTTTAACATAAAGGGATGTTCGATTTTATCAAAAGTCTTTTCTGCATCTATTAAGATGATTATGTGGTTTTCGTTTTTAGTTCTGTTTATGTGATGAATCACATTTATTGATTTGCATATGTTGAACCAAACTCGCACCCCAGGGATAAAGCCTACTTGATCACGGTGGATTAGATTTTTGATGTGCTGCTGGATTCAGTTTACCAGTATTTTGTTGAGGGTTTTGGCATCTATGTTCATCAACAATATTGGCCTGAAGTTTCCTTTATTTGTTGTGACTCTGCCAGGTTTTGGTATCAGGATGATGCTAGCTTCAGAGAATGAGTTAGGAAGGAGTCACTTCTCCTCAATTTTTTGGAAAAGTTTCAGTAGGAATGGTACCAGGTATTCTTTATTTGGTAAAATTTGGCCATGAATCCATGTGGTCCTGGGCTTTTTCTGGTTGGTGGGCTTTTTATTACTAATTTGACCTCAGAACTCCTTATTGATTTGTTCAGAGATTCAATTTCTTCCCAATTTAATCTTGGGAGGTTCTATGTTTCCAATAATTTATCCATTTCTTCTAGGTTTTATAGCTTGTGTGCACAGAGGTATTCATAGTCGTCTGAAGATTTTTTGTATTTCTGTAGGGTCAGTGGCAATGTCCCCTTTGTATTTCTGATTGTGTTTATTTAGATCTTCTCTTTTTTCTTTATTAGTCTAGCCAGAAGTCTGTAAATCTTATTTATTCTTTCAGAAAACTAACTCTTGGATTTGTCAATCTTTTATGTCTCAATTTCCTTCAGTTCAGCTCTAATTTTGATTATTTCTTGTCTTCTGCTAGCTTTGGGGTTGGTTTGCTCTTGTTTTCCTAGTTTCTCTTGGTGTGATGTTAGGTTGCTAATTTGAGATTTTTTTTTTTTTTTTTTTTTTTCTGGAGACAGGGTCTTACTGTGTCATCCAGGCTGGAGTGCAGTGGCATGATCTCAGCTCACTGCAACCTCTGCTTCCTGGAATCAAGTAATCCTCCCACCTCAACCTCCCAAGTAGCTGGGAATACAGGCACGAGCCACTGTGCCCAGCTAATATTTTGTAGAGATGGGGATTCACTATGTTGCCCAGGCTGGTCTTGAACTCCTGGGCTCAAAGCAATCCACCTGCCTTGGTCTCCCAAAGTGTTGGGATTATAGGTGTGAGCCACCGCATCTGGCCCTCTAACTTTTCACCATAAATTCCCCCTTTTAACACTACTTTAGCTATGTCCTGAGATTATGGTATGTTTTATCTTTGTTCTCATTAGTTTCAATTTCTTGATTTCTGCCGTAGTTTCATTGCTTTCCCAAAAGTCATCCAGGAGCAGGTTGTTTAACTTACATGTAATTGTATGGCTTAAGAGTGATTTTCTTAGTATTAATTTCTATTTCTATTGCACTGTAGTGTAAGGGTATGGTTGGTATGATTTCTTTTTAAATTTGCTGAGAATTGTTTTATGGATGCTTGTTGTTTTGTTGATTTTAGAGTATGTGCCATATGCAGATGAGAAAAATCTATATTTTTGGGGGTGGGGGTGGAGAGTTCTGTAGATGTCTGTTAGGTTCTGATATGGTTTGGGTCTGTGTCCCCACCCAAATCTCATTTCAAATTATATTGCCCAATGTTGGAGGTGGAGCCTGGTGGGAGATGATTGGACGATCATGGGGGTGGGTTTCCCCTTTGGTACTATTCTCATGACAGTGTGTGAGTTACCATGAGATCTAGTTGTTTAGAAGTGTAGTGCACTGCACTCAACTCTTCCTCCTGCTCTGGCTGTGTAAGACATGCCTGCATCCCTTTTGCCTTTTGCCACAAGTTTCCTGTGGCCTACCCAGCCATGATTCCTGTACAGCTTGCAGAGCCGTGAGTCAATTAAACCTCTTTTCTATATAAATTACCCAGTCTCAGGTATTTCTTCATAGCAGTGTGAGAATGGACTAATAAAGGTCCCAAATATCTTTGTGAGTTTTCTGCCTCAGTGATCTGTCTAATATCGTCAGTAGGGTGTTAAAGTCTCCCACTATTATTGTGTAGTTATCTAAGCCTCTTCGCTGGTCTCTAAGAACTTGCTTTATGAATCTGGTTTCCCCCTTGTTGGATGGATATATATTTAGGATAGTTAGGTATTTTTGTTGAATTGAACACTTTACCGTTATGTAATACCCTTCTTTGTCTTTTTCAATCATTGTTGGCTTAAAGTCTGTTTTGTCTGAAATCACAACATCAATCCCTGTTATTTTCTGTTTTCCATTTGCTTGGTAGATTTCTCTCTGTTCCTTTATTCTGAACCTATGGTTATCATGAGTGTGAGATAGGTCTCTTAAGGCATCATACAGTTAGGTATCGCCTTTTTATCAAACTTTCCACTCTGTCTTTTAAGTGGGATATTTAGCCCATTTACATTCAAGGTTAATAATATAGGTTTGGCTGTGTCCCCACCCAAATCTCATCTTTAACTATAGCTCCTACCATTCCCACATGTGTGGGAGGGACCCAGTGGAAGAAAATCTTCACAAACTATGCATGCAACAAAAGACCAATATAGAATCTACAAGGAACTCAAACAAATCAGCAAGAAAGAAACCAAATAATCCCATCAATGAGTGGGCTAAGGACATGAATAGGCAATTCTAAAAAAAAAGATATACAAGGCTGGACCATGGCAGCTCATACCTGTAATCCCAGCAGTTTGGGAGGCCAATGTGGGTGGAACACTTGAGGCCAGGAGTTCGAGATGAGCCTGGCCAACATGGTGAAACCCTGTTTTAACTAAAAAATACAAAACTTAGCCAGGTATGGTGGTGCATGCCTGTAATCCCAGTTACTCAGGAGGCTGAGGCATGAGAATCACTTGAACCTTGGAGACGGAGGTTGCAGTGAGCCAAGATGCACCACTGCACTCTAGCCTGGGTGACATAGTAAGATTCTGTCTCAAAAAAAAAAAAAAAAAAAGAAAGATATACAAATGGCCAACAAATACATTCAAAAATGTTCAACATCACTAATTATCAGGGAAATGCAAATCAAAACTACAACGCAATACCACCTTACTCCTGCAAAAATGGCCATAATTTAAAAATAAAAAAATAATAGATTTTGGCATGGATGTGGTGAAAAGGGAACACTTTTACACTGCTGGTAGGAATGTAAGCTAGTACAACCACTATAGCAAACAGTGTGGATATTACTTAAATAACTAAAAGTAGATCTACCATTTGATCCAGCAATCCCATTACTGGCTATCTACCTGGAGGAAAAGATGTCATTATATGAAAAAAGACACTTGCACATGCATGTTTATATCAGGACAATTTGCAACTGCAAAAATGTGGAACCAACCCAAATGCCCATCAATCAACGAGTGGATAAAGAAAATGTGGTACATATACACTATGGACTGCTACTAAGCCATAAAAACGAATGAAGTAACGACATTCACAGCAATCTGGATGGAACTGGAGACCATTATTCCTAAGCGAAGTAACTCAGGAATGAAAAACCAAGCATCACATGTTCTCACTTATAGGTGGGAGCTAAGCTATGAGGATACAAAGGCATAAGAATGATACAAATGGACTTTGGAGACTCAAGGGGAAGGATGGGAGGGGGCAAATGATAAAAGACCACACATTGGGTACAGTGTACACTGCTCAGGTGATGAGTGCACCAAAATCTCAGAAACCACCAGTAAAGAAGTCATCCATGTAATCAAGTACCACTTGTTCTCCCAAAACCTACTGAAATAATAATTAAAAAAGAAAGTGAAAAGACAATAGCAAAGACATAGAATCAACCCAGGTACCCATCAACAGTGGATTAGATAAAGAAAATGTGGTACTTATACACCATGGAATACTACACAGCCATAAAAGAACAAAATCATGTCCTTTGCCAAGACATGGATGTAGCTAGAGGCCATTATCCTAAGCAAATCCTAAGTAACAGAAAACCAAATACCTTATGTTCACACTTGAAAGTGGGAGCTAAGCATTGGATACACATGGACACAAAGATGAGAATAGACACTGGAGACTCCAAAAGCGGGAAGGGAAGGAAGGAGGAAGGGAAGGGCTGAAAAACTACCTATTGGGTACCATGTTCAGTACTTGGGTGACGGGATCATTAGAAGCCCAGCCTCAGCATCATGCATCCAACTCATGTAACAAGCCTGCACATGTACCCCCAAATCTAAAATTTAAAACAGAAAGTGAAAAGATAATGCATAGAATGGAAGGGAATATTTGAAGATCATATATCCATGATCTATCAGGAATGCTTACAATGCAATAATAAAGAGACATAACTCAAAATTGGGCAAAGTACTTGAATAGACATTTCTCCAAAGAAGATATAGAAATGGCTAATAAGCACAAGTAAAGATAGTCAACATCATTAGCCATCAGTGAAATGCAAATAAAATATACAATGAGATACCATCTCATGCCCACTAAAATGGCTATCCTAAAAAAGATAATAACAAGTGTTGGTAAGAATGTGGAGAAATTGGCCAGCATGATGGCTCACGCTTGTAATTCTAGCACTTTGGGAGGCCGAGGTGGGCAGATCATGAGGTCAGGAGATCAAGACCATCCTGCCCAACATGGTGAAACCTCGCCTCTATTACAAGTACAAAAATTAGCTGGGCATGGTGGAGCATGCCTGTAGTCCCAGCTACTTGGGAGCCTGAGGCAGGAGAATCACTTGAACCCAGGAGGCGGAGGTTGCAGTGAGCTGAGATCACGCCACTGCACTCCAGCCTGGCAACAGTGAGACGTCATCTAAAAAAAAGAAAAAAAAAAGTGGAGAAATTGGGAATACAAAATGGTGAAGGCACTTTGGAAAACAGTTTGGCAGTCCCTCAAATGGTTAAACCTAGAGTTACCATATAACCCCACAACTCTACTCCTAGGTATATGTATATACCCAGGAAAAATAAAAACATATATTCACACAGAAGTTTGTAGATAAATGTTCAGAGCACCATTACTTATAATAGCCAAAAATTTGAAATAACTTAAGTGTCCATCAACGGATGAATGGATAAATGTTAAAATATGTTATATCCACACAATGGAATATTATTTAGTCATAAAAAAGAATGAAGTACTGATTCATACTATGACATAAATGAACCATGAAGACATGCACTAAGTGAATGAAACCAATTAGAAAGACACATATTGTATTATTTCATTTATGTGAAATGACCAGGATAGGCAAATCCATGGAGACAGAAAGTAAATTAGTGGTTGCCTAGGGCTGAAGTAGATTTGGAGAGAGGTGGAGAGGGACTGCTATTGGGTGTAGAGTTTCTTTTTCAGGTGATGAAGATGTTCTAAAAGTGATTGTATTATTGGCTCTACACCTCTGTGAATATACTAAGTGTGTTTGAATTGTATACTTTAAATGAGTGGCTTTAAACTTTAAATTTGTTTTAATTTAACAAATTTAAACAATTTAACAATTTGTTAAACTTTAAATTTGTTCCTGTGAATTATATTTCAATATAAAGCTGTAATCTGGGGGGAGAAAACACCACTACCTAACTCCCTCATACAATGAGAGAAAGAAAAAAGAGAGGATGGGAAATGTAGTCTCCAATGACTGGCATATTCCTAGTTCTATTACTAAAAGAAAGCAAGCAGGATGGATATTTGTGCACTTAGACTCTGCCACACATCCCATCTCCACCACATCCTGCTCTCTGACATAGCCTTCATATGTGCAGATCAGGGCAGAAATTCCCCAGACATCCATCCTATGCTACTCTGGCAGCCAATGTGACTATTTCCCTGCAGGCCCTTCTCCCATCTACTGCAAGTCACCTACCATGCAGTTTACCTACTTTTCCGTGATACAGTCTTGTTTACTCAAAATGGAAAGGACATGTCCTGACTTAGCGTGATGTCTCCTTTAGCCTATACCTAATGTCCTGGCCTATACAAAGTAAAGCCTATTCCCTTCTGAGGTAAATACTTCTTTGAAAGAGAAATTTACTCCAAGTGTTTGAGGGCTTAAGTTAGATGCCCTGTGGATAAATTTCCCTGGTATCAAACTCTCTGTTTCATGTCATCCTTTACCACACACATTTTTTTTTTTTTTTTTATAAATCAAGACAGGGTTTCACTCTGTTGCCAAAGGCAGGAGTGCAGTGGCATGATCTAAGCTCACTGCAACCTCCGCCTCCTGGGCTCAAGCGATCTTCCTGCCTCAGCCTCCCAAGTAGCCAAGACTACGGGCACATGCCACCACACCCAGCTAACTTTTGTATTTTTATAGAGACAGGGTTTTGCCATGTTGCCCAGACTGGTCTTGAACTCCTGAGCTCAAAGGATCAACCCACCTCAGCCTCCCAAATTGTTGGGATTACAGCTATGAGCCACCATGCCTGGCCATCACACACTTTCAATGACCTTCTACTTTAGGGTGAATTGTTTAGAATTCTTTAGCATCCTAAAGGGATTGAGAAGGCCTCCAGCTTAATAGGTCAGGGGCCTTTACCATTTTATCACCCATAGGGCCCGAGAGGTCTCTGTGCAGGAAGGCTTAAAGTCCCTTCCTTCCAATGGTGAGTCCCACTGTATTCTTCGCTACATTTATAAAAGGAAATTTAGTAAATGTCAGATAAGTGTTTGTTGATCTATTGATTCAGCCTCACCATAGAACTGAGAAAATTCAGTCTAAAAAGAAGTAAAATCCTGCTTAAAGCTTGCACTACAGGGTAGTGTAGGAGGGTTCACCAGGGTGCCTCAGTTTTCCCATTTGTTCAATGAAGATGCTATTTTTGAAGTGTGTGAGCATCTCCAGATAAACGCTAATAACTGAGAAAATGGATTCAGCATCTGACTGTCTGAAAGTGGAAGAAGTTGACAGAAAAGCCTTCCTTCTCTATAGTCAGGCTTCTCTGTAACACGGGAGAGAGGCTGTTTTTCAGCAAGCTCTGGGAAAGAACACAGGGAACTAAGCTGAGAAGGGTAAGTTCATGACTCAACAGACATCCTTTTCTGTACTTTTGCTTTATCTTCTTACTTAAGCAAAGTTGAAACTGTTTCCTTGCTGAGCTTGTTTTTCCAAAGTATTAGCTAATGTGGTAATTGGGATACATTTGTTCCTGTTAAATTCAGGATTTCAAGAAGCAGCTGAATTTAAACTAACCTAAGTGTGATATATAAAGATCTTTAGTGTTCTTTAATCCAGACCATTATTAAACTTCCTGGAATATGGAAAGAAAAAACAAAAGAATTAAATAAACTCACATTGTGTTGTAAAGTCCATTTGCATTGCACATACCAGCAGATCATGCTTGGGTGGGTTTTTTTAATTTCTTGACTTATTTCCTTTACTAATGACCTCTGTACTCATTAGAAGGTATTAGCACATTACAAAGATATTATGAAGCATCAATGGGTGTACATTTGTCCCATATTTAATTTTATTCCTGAGAGTAATGCTCAGGTTTTCCTTCATGCTGGTTTTCTTTTCAGCACACTCTGGTATTTTGCAAATAAAACAATCAGGGCTAGCTTCACAGGAGTACAACCTATGCAATCACACAGGGCCCCATGTTTAGAAAGTCCCCAGACTTGGAAGGATCACATACTTGTCTTAATGTTCTGCTGTCATTTTTGTTAGTTTATTCCCAAAGAAATTCATTTCTTTGGAGAGCCATTCTCTCTGTGGTTTTAGATTGACATAAGTGACTCCATTTTGGTACTGATACCCTTCACATCGTCTTGAGATTCTCAATAATTTTGAACAAGGGGCCACATACTCATTTTGCACTTGGTCCTGAAAATTTTGTAGCTGGTACTAACCACAATACTTGGAATTTCAGATCTCACCTCTGATCATTATTAGCTGTGTGACCTTGGACAGGTTTCTGAACCTCTCTCAACTTCACTTTCCTCAAACTTTAAATTTGAAAGAACAACATCTGTCTCAGAATTGTTGTAAGAATTAGCATTCAAATAAGATAGAAAATACACTGGTGTCTAGCACATGGTTCTAGTAACTAACTCTTGTTAATTCCACACTCCGTGCCAGGCACCGTGTGTGCTGTTTACACAGATCAGCTCATTAATTCCTTGCACCTGTGGCTGATGATCAGCAAATACACCATTTGCACTTAGAGGATTTTTATAGCCAGTGTCCATTTCTCACTGGTCCAGCCTCCATTCTGGTTGGTGTCCATGGTGATTATGGTTATCATCACTACTTCTCTCAATGCTCTGTGCAGCTGGTAGTATTTTATAAATGAAAGAATTGAGGCACAAACATATTAAGTAACTTGCCCAAGATCACACAGCTTATAAGTAGACACTCCTTAACTATTAATGGCATAAACTCTAGTAAACAGCAGAGAGAGGTGAGATCTTTTAACTTGAAGTTTAATGTTCTTTCCCTCTGTCTCCAATTTTTTACCCCCAAGGAGTTAATAGTTGAGTAAGAGTGATGTTACATATAAATCTGGCTACTGCACAAAGCTGTGTGCTCCTACCTGTTCAGCCTCACCTGCCAAACACATGCTCTCCAAGCTGCTTGCAGTTGCCCTCTCAGGCTTCCAGGTCTTTGATTAAATTGTTTCCTCATCTAAAGGTTCTTCCCTAATTCCCAGTCCTTAGCACTTCCTACCTAATTTCTCACTTTCTTTTAAGAATCAACTTAAGTGGCTCACCCCTGAAGAAGTCCTCTCCTCTGAGCACTCTTAGAATTTTATGCATAGTTTTATCATAATGCGTCTCACATAAATTCTAATGCTGGTCTTCTTGTCTGCCTTCCCCCAGGCCTGAAAGATCATTGATGAGCAAAGATACATATTGCTCATCCGGGTGTCACCAGCACTTAGGAAAGTGTACCTGACACATAGCTACTATTCAGTACATAATGAATGAAAGGTGGTACCATTTTCCAAGGAATATCAGATGCTTTAATTCAAAGCGGGGAGAGATGAACTCAATGGATTGACACAGCCTTCATAGAGGAAGTGGTCTGCATATTAGGTTTTGAAGGACAGGGAAGACTAAAATAATAGGATTGAGGATAGAGGCAGAAAATCCACTCAGACAGAAGGAACAGCTTGCGCAAAAGTGGGAATATGGAAGGGTTAAGACAAAGCTTGTTTAGAAAACAACAGGTAGATCATTTGGCCTGGAACATTGTATTCTTATTGAGCAAGGGATCCCCAAACCAAATGCTTCTTGGAACCAGGCTTTATAGCACAATAAATAAATAAAACATGGCCCCATGTGGTACAATAGAAGGGGAAGGGATTGTGGCAAACTGAAAAACACATGCCCTACTGTGAAGGAATTAGTTACTGCTTCTCCATGACCAATAATCATGTAAGGATCTTTCAATTTTTCCAGATAACATGAAAATCCAGATTCTACATGTGTGAAATATCGATTTTTTTTTTTACTTTTTATTTTTAAACAATTTTAGACTTGTAGAAAAACTGGGAAAATACTGCAGAAAGTTCATGTATACTCTCCACCCAGCTTTCCCTAATACTGTCAACTTTCATACCCATAGTATAATTCTCAGAACTATGAGTTAACATTGCTATAAAGGATTAAACTGCAGTGCTTATTCAAATTTCATCAGTTTTCCCCTAAGGTTCTTTTTCTATTCCAGGATTCAGTCCAGGATCCCACATTGCTTTTAGTGTTGTATTTCTTTTTTTTGTTTTGTTTTCTTTCCTGACAGAGTCTCACTCCATTGCCCAGGCTGGAGTGCAGTGACATGATCTCAGCTCACTGCAACCTCTGCCTTCTGGGTTCAAGTGATCCCCCTGCTTCAGCCTCCTGAGTAGCTGGGACTACAGACGCCCACCACCATGCCCAGCTAATTTTTGTATTTTTAGTAGAGACAGGGTTACACTGTGTTGGCCAGGCTGGTCTCGAACTCCTGACCTCAGCATCCGCCCACCTCGGCCTCCCAAAGTGCCAGGATTACAGGCGTGAGCCACCATGCCCAGCCTAATTGTTGTATTTCTTTAGTTTCAGTCTTTCCTTGTCTTTCATGACTTTAACATTTTATTTTTTTTTTAATTTTTTTTATTATACTTTAAGTTTTAGGGTACATGTGCACAACGTGCAGGTTTGTTACATATGTATACATGTGCCATGCTGGTGTGCTGCACCCATTAACTCGTCATTTAACGTTAGGTGTATCTCCTAATGCTGCCCCTACCCCCTACCCCCACCCCACAACAGGCCCCAGTGTGTGATGTTCCCCTTCCTGTGTCCATGTGTTCTCATTGTTCGATTCCCACCTATGAGTGAGAACATGCGGTGTTTGGTTTTTTGTCCTTGTGATAGTTTGCTGAGAATGATGGTTTCCAGCTTCATCCATGTCCCTACAAAGGACATGAACTCATCCTTTTTTATGGCTGCATAGTATTCCATGGTGTATATGTGCCACATTTTCTTAATCCAGTCTATCATTGTTGGACATTTGGGTTGGTTCCAAGTCTTTGCTATTGTGAATAGTGCTGCAATAAACACACATGTGCATGTGTCTTTATAGCAGCATGATTTATAATCCTTTGGGTATCTACCCAGTAATGGGATGGCTGGGTCAAATGGTATTTCTAGTTCTAGATCCCTGAGGAATCGCCACACTGACTTCCACAATGGTTGAACTAGTTTACAGTCCCACCAACAGTGTAAAAGTGTTCCTATTTCTCCACATCCTCTCCAGCACCTGTTGTTTCCTGACTTATTAATGATGGCCATTCTAACTGATGTGAGATGGTATCTCATTGTGGTTTTGATTTGCATTTATCTGATGGCCAGTGATGGTGAGCATTTTTTCATGTGTCTTTTGGCTGCATAAATGTCTTCTTTTGAGAAGTGTGTGTTCATATCCTTCACCCACTTGTTGATGTGGTTGTTTGTTTTTTTCTTGTAAATTTGTTTGAGTTCATTGTAGATTCTGGATATTAGCCCTTTGTCAGATGAGTAGATTGCAAAAATTTTCTCCCATTCTGTAGGTTGTCTATTCACTCTGATGGTAGTTGCTTTTGCTGTACAGAAGCTCTTTAGTTTAATTAGATCCCATTTGTCAATTTTGGCTTTGTTGCCATTGCTTTTGGTGTTTTAGTCATGAAGTCCTTGCCCATGCCTATCTCCTGAATGGTATTGCCTAGGTTTTCTTCTAGGGTTTTTATGGCCCAAGGTAATTTATAGATTCAATACCATCCCCATCAAGCTACCAATGACTTTCTTCACAGAATTGGAAAAAACTACTTTAAAGTTCATATGGAACCAAAAAAGAGCCCACATTGCCAAGTCAATCCTAAGCCAAAAGAACAAAGCTGGAGGCATCACGCTACCTGACTTCAAACTATACTACAAGGCTACAGCAACCAAAACAGCATGGTACTGGTACCAAAATAGAGATATAGACCAATGGAACAGAACAGAGCCCTCAGAAATAATGCCACATATCTACAACTATCTGATCTTTGACAAACCTGAGAAAAACAACAAATGGGGAAAGGATTCCCTATTTAATAAATGGTGCTGGGAAAACTGGCTAGCTGTATGTAGAAAGCTGAAACTGGATCCCTTCCTTACACCTTATACAAAAATTAATTCAAGATGGATTAAAGACTTAAATGTTAGACTTTAACATTTTAGATGACTACTTGTCAATTATTTTGTAGACTGTCTCTATTTTCTCACGATTAAGTTGAGATTTTTGCATTTTTTTGCAAAAATACCCCAAAAATGATGCTGTGCCCATCTCAGTGCATCATATTGGGGGTACATGATGTCAATATGTCCTATCAGTGGTGATGCTTACTTTGATCATTCAGTTAAGGTGGTGTCTGCCATGTTTTTCCACTGTAAAGTTTTCATTTGTTTTTCTTAATTGACCAATAGTTTGGGGACAATACTTTGAAGCTACAAGTATCCTGTTTCTTCTTAAACTTTAGTCCTCTGATTTTAACATCCGTCAGTGGATCTTGCCTACAATGATTACTGTTTAATGTAATGTCTGCCTAGTGGTGATGTTGTATTTCCTGCATTCATTCTACATTTATTAATTAGAATTCCTCTGTAAGGAAAAGCTGTCCTATCCCTTTCCCCTATTTATTTATTCATTCAATTATTTATATTAGTATGGATATTTATTTTATTTTATGGGTTACAATCCATTATTATTGTTATTTGGTTGCTCAAATTGTTCTCGATTTGCCCATTGGGAGTGCCTTCCGATTGGCTTGGCTGTGATGTGCTTTTGTCATGCCCCTTCCTATTTTGAGCACTTCCTTATTTTCTGAGATGGCAACATGTTTCAGGCTCATCTTCTGCTTTCCTTGACCTAGCCCTGGAATCAGCAACTTCTCCAAGAAGCTCTGGCTCCTCTTATTGGAAAAGAAACATCTTGGATTTAAAATATAAAAAATGAACTCAAACCTAAAAATATATTGTGGCTGCATATTTGGGTCATATAGTTTTTCACGTTGGAACCTCTGATACAGGAGATCACAGAGATAGCAGGAAAGGTCAGAAGGTCGATTCTCTGCTTTGAATTGCTAAATATGTGTTCTAAACATGTAGCGGAAACAATAGCCTTGAAGGAAGAGATTTTTTCATTACTCAAGCCAGAGCCAAATTTCTGGCCCAGACAATAGATTTTTTTTTTTAATTAATAAGTTTTGTTTTTTACAGCAGTTTTAGGTTCACAGCAAAATCAAGCAGAAAGTATAGAGTTCCCACATAGGTCCTATCCCAACTTACACAGAACCTCCTCCACTACCGGCATCCCCCACCAGAGTGGTACAATGGATGAACTTACATTGACATATAATTGTCAACCAAAGTCCACAGTTTTCATTAAGGCTCACTCCTGGTGTTGTATGTTCTAAGGGTTTTGATAGATGTATAAAGACATGTATCCACCGTTTTGGTATCATACAGAGTAGTTTCACTGCCCGAAAATCCCTCTGTGCTCTGTCTATTCACTCCTCCCTCCCCACAACCTCTGCCAGCCACTAATCTTTTTACTGTCTCCATAGTTTTGTCTTTTCTAGAATGTCATATATTGTAATTAGAATCAAACAGTATGTGGCCTGTATTGCTAAATGACTTCTGTCATTTAGCAATATGCATTTAAATTCCTCCATGTCATTTCATGGCTTGATAGCTCATTTCCTTCTAGAGGTAAATAATATTCCATTGTCTAGATATACTACAGTTTATCCATTCACCTACTTAAGGATGTTTTGGTTGCTTTTAAGTTTTAACAATTATAAGTAAAGCTACTATAAACATCTGTGTGCAGATTTTTGTGTGGACATAATTTTTCAATTCGTTTGGGTAAATACTAAGGAGTATAATTGTCGGATCATATGGTACGGCTATGTTTAGTTTTGTAAGAAACTACCAAACTGTCTTCCAAATTGGCTGTACCAGTTTGCATTTCCACTAGCAATAAATGGGAGTTTCTGTTGTCTTGTCTCACCAGCATTTGGTGTTATCAGTGTTTTGCATTTTGGCCATTTTAGTAGGTTTGCAGTCATATCTCAATGTTGTTCTAATTTGTATTTCTCTGATGAGATATGATGTAGAACATCTTTTCATATGCTTATTTGCCATATGTATACCTTTTTTGGTGAGATCTCTGTTTAGGTCTTTTGCCCATTTTTTTTTTTTTTTTTTTTTTGAGATGGAGTCGCACTCTGTCACCCAGGCTGGAGTGCAGTGGCGCTATTTCAGCTCACTGCAACCTCTGCCTCCTAGATTCGAGTGGTTCTCCTGCCTCAGCCTCCCAAGTAGCAGGGACTACAGGTGCATCCCACCATGCCTGGCTAATTTATGTATTTTTAATACAGACAGGGTTTCACCATATTGGCCAGGCTGGTCTCGAACTCCTGACCTCAACTGATCCACTTGCCTTGGCCTCCCAAAGTGCTGGGATTACAGGCATGAGCCACGGTGCCCAGCCTTGCCCATTTTTAATTGGGTTGTTTGTTTTCTTATTCTTAATTGGGTTGTTTGTTGAGCTTGAAGGGTTTTTAGTATATTTTGGATAATAGTCCTTTATCAGACGTCTCTTTTGCAAATATTTTCTCCCAGTCTGTGGCTTGTCTTCTCATTCCCTTGACATTGTCCTTCTCAGAGGAGAAGTTTTTAATTTTAATGAAGCTCAGCTTATCAATGATTTCTTTCATGTATCATGCCTGTAGTTTTGTATTTTAAAAGTCATCTCCATACCCAAGGTCAATTAGGTTTTCTTTTATGGTATCTTGTAGGAATTTTATTGTTTTGTGTTTTATATGTAAGTCGATGATCCATTTTTACTTAATTTTTGTGAAGAGTGTAAGGGCTTTATCTAGATGGGTCTTTTTTATTTTATTTTATTTTTATGGTTTTTTTTTTTTGCATGCAGATATTCCAGTTGTTCTAGCACCATTTGTTGAAAAAACAAAACAAAACATGAAAAAAAAGCACCATATTTTCTCCATTGAATTGCCTTTGCTACTTTGTCAAAAATCAGGTGACCAACCATGCAGGTCCGTTTCTGGGCTCTCTATTCTGTTTCATTTGTCTCTTTGTTTTTCCACCAGATGCCACACTGCCTTGATTACTGTAGCTTTACAGTAAGACAATAGATTTTTAAGAATACAGTACTCACCTGGCTGGTTCTCTTAAAGACAGTCCAGACAGCATGGTACAGCAACAATACAGGAGAGATGATGTGGCCAAAGAAGGCTTTCACATTTGTCTAACTCTCCTGCACACACATAGGAGGGAAGTTTGCCTTACTTCTGGATATATCAAGGGAGTGATACAAAGGGGCCCAGTGGATCTGAAGGAGCTTTTGGTTGGGATGAGGGATACACAGAGTGTATGGACATGCTAACCTGATACCAAAGAGGAAACAAAGACACTGGGCTATGACCAAAGGCCATGAGGTGTGATGTCCAAAGACCAGATGGTGCAAGCAATATCTCAGTGAATGCCAGTCCATACTGAAGGCCAACTCCTCCTTCCCATTGCTAGAAGCTTTAGCCTTCCCTGCAACTTAGAATATCTGTGGAGAAAGTGGGGGAGGGGACCTAAATACACCAAGTTTGTAAAGTTACAAAAAAATACAGAAAATACTGACATGTTTTAACACACTTGTTAGCTTGGGTTTTGTTTGTTTGTTTGTTTGTTTTTAAGACGGAGTCTTGCTCTGTCACCCAGGCTGGAATGCAGTGGCGTGATCTTGGCTCACTGCAAGCTCCGCATCCTGGGTTCACGCCATTCTCCTGCCTCAGCCTCCTGAGTAGCTGGGACTACAGGTGCCCAGCACCACGCCTGGCTAACTTTTTGTATTTTTAGTAGAGACAGGGTTTCACCGTGTTAGCCAGGATGGTCTCGATCTCCTGACCTCGTGATCCGCTCGCCTCAGCCTCCCAAAGTAGCTTGGGTTTTAAAAGTCTCACCTAGGCCGGGTGCAGTGGCTCACGCCTATAATCCTAGCACTTTGGGAGGCTGAGGTGAGTGGACCACGTGAGGTCAGGAGTTCGAAACCAGCCTGGCCAACATAGTGAAACCCCATCTCTACTAAAAATACAAAAATTAGCCCAGCATGGTAGCACGTGCCTGTAATCCCAGCTACTCGGGAGGCTGAGGCAGGAGAATGGCTTGAACCTAGGAGGTGGATGTTGCAGGGAGCCAAGATCATGCCATTGCACTGCAGCCTAGGCAATAGAGTGAGACTCAGTCTCAAAAAAAAGAAGTCTTACCTGCCGTAAAATTATGAAGCTAACTTAATGCTCATCTATCAAACTTATACTGAATGAGGTTACTTGTATGTCTGAGTTCAGACTTCTAAGAGCATGAAAGGCAGCAGAGTTCTCTTGAAGGGCAGTAGAGCCTCCTTTTTGTTTTTTGTTTTGCACATTCTAGTTGTGCTAACCAAGAGAGATGTACCCCCACCCTACTCCAGGTAATCTTATTAAAACATTCGCTCTAATTGTGTTGGGTAATGGCTCATTAGATAAGAACATTTGGATACTAGAAGTCCACATCATCTAAGGTCAAGCCTCCAATGAAAGGAACATGGAGGTGATGCAGTTATACTGATTTCTGAGCAGATGGCTGTTTTCTAGAGGGAAATGGTGCATAAAACACACAAATAATGAAAGACTTGAGAGAGTAATTCTTCATGGCAGTCATGACTATAAAATCAACACAAAGAGACTAATTCACAGAATTGGTACAATGTTTAAAAGCACTAGGGAAAATTAGAGATACTTGCAGCCCTGATGGGGCATTCTGCCTGGACTTGGAGGTGTAAGGGCATAGGATGGGGTGCAGGTATACACGTTTCTATATGTAGTACATACGAATCTCAGTTCACAAACCCAGGTGTGGAGAATTAATACTTACAATGACCCCCTTTTCTTCCAGGCAATAGAAATTTAATTTCAGTCATTTCCAGGTACCTGCCTTTCCCCTGTGATTGCATCTTAGTTTGAGGATTACACAGTGCTAGTAAATGAAGGTTAGGAATGTAGGGCATCTCATCTAAGTTGGCTGCACTCTTCACTAGCATAGCTACTTAGATGGGACAGGGACACCTGCTGGTCATTGCCAAGTCATCCCTTGTATCAGACCATACCATAGTAACTCTGGATCTGGTTTTGAGTGGCGATACCTTGATGTCTCCATGCCATTCTGGGACCACAGAAAACTTGGTGGGACCATCCACAGCCATGTGTCACTTCCTTGGTACCCTTGGGTACACAAGTATAATTCTACTGTCCCAGTACCCCAACCTCACCATTCACAGGTCTACTCTGAGACATTTTCAAACTTATCTACCAGGGCAGAGTAGACAGCTTTCCTTACTTGGGGGTCTTGCCTCCTTTCTAGAGTCTACCAGAGAAGGTAAACACAGGTTTCTTCCGTACTACAATCCCAAAACATATCTGGAGTTCCTGTTGTGGAACATTCTTCCTGATACCTACCAGGAAGAGAGCTGGGTGCAGGCTTTTTCACCCACGACTCATTACCATCTAAGACAGGGGTGTTCAATCTTTTGGCTTCCTTCAGCTACATTGGAAGAAAGCAAATTGTTTTGGGCCATACATACAATACACTAACACTAACAACAGCTGATGAGCTAAAAAAATTGCAAAAAATCTCATAAAGTTTTAAGAAAGTTTATGAATTTGTGTTGGGTGACGTTCAAACCCATCTTGGGCTGCATGTAACCTGCAGGCTGCAGGTTGAACAAGCTTGATCTAAGCTCTCCTTTCTTCTGTTTTCAGAGAAAGAACAAGCTTTCTCTGTTTTCCTGGTTGGTTGATGAAGGGAGCTTGGGGCACACTTTGGCCTAAAGGAGGGAGAGCTGTGTGGATTCAGGAAGCTTCTTTTTTATTATTCATCACTTATTCTCCCACATCTATTGTAAACACTCCAGTTCTGTTCTCCTGAGGCCAAGACTTTAAAAACTAAAAAGCGAAATTAATTGACTCATTTTGTGTTATTTGCTTTCTTCCCAGTTATTTCTTTCCTTAGGTAGTGATGCCTACATAGAGAGAAGGATCACGGGTTACAAGAGGGGTGAAAAACTATACATATATTCTAGCCACATATACACTACTCTGTTTCCCCAGCGTCATGATCCCTGCCAAGGTCAGCTACAGTCCACAATGTACACTACAAAAAAATCAAACAATGTGGACTTAGCAGCTGGATTAACGGTGGTGTCAGCTCAGGAGACCTCACCTTTGATTCTTTGGTTCATTCTCTGTTCTTAGTCTTCTTCAAGGGCCCCAGTTGTTGTATTTTAGAAACTAGGACTTCATCAATCAGAGATCATGCTAAAATGAGTCCAGCCCTTTTCTTGTCTCCTCTCACTTTGCCTCTTCTCCTTTCTCTTTTTCTTCCTGCCTCTCCATTTTAATTTCTCTACTCTGCTCTGTCTTTCCTCTCCAAAGGCAAATCAAAGGACATGATTCCAGGACTTTTGCAGGAGATTCTCATTTGCTTTGTTGGTGAAATTATTGTTCTGTCTGACATCTGTGGCCCCAGCATCATACCCAGTTAGTGCCTCTTTTCACCTTTGATACTGTCCAGATTTGAGTGATGAACTATGTGGCCACTCTAGTCATTACAGACCAGCTCATCCTTAAAAATATTTGACCTCAGTTGAAAACTATTTAGATGTCATAACAATTTAAACAAATATGGACATACTGTTAGGGCATGCTGAAAAAAGTCAGGCTTCAGGAGATGGAGCAAGACGGCTGAATAGAGCCCTCCAGCAATGGTCTCTGCAACAGGAACAGCAAATTCAACAACTATCCACACAAAAAATCACCTTCATAAGAACAAAAATTAGGGGAGTGATCATAGTACCTGGATTTAACATCATATTAAGAAAAGAGATACAGAAGAGGGTAAGAAAGACAGTCTTGAATCACTTATGTCACCCCCCAACCCCCCACCCATCCTCCAGCAGTGGCCATGTGTCATGGAGAGAAAATCTGTGCACTTGGGGAGGGACTATGCAGTGATTGTGGGACTTTGCATTGGATCTCACTCTTGCCCAATCACAGTGGAAAACAAAACAAGGAAAAATTCAGCCAGCACCCACAGAGGGAACATTTAGATGAGCCCTAGCCAGAGGGGAATTGTCCATCCCAGCAGACAGAAACTGAACTCTGGCAAGCTCCACCACCATAGGCTAAAGTACTCTAGGATCCTAAATAAACTTGAAAGGCACTCTAGGCCACAAGGACTGTAATTCCTGGGCAAATCCTGGTGCTATGCTGGGCTCAGAGCCACTGGACTTGGGGTGCACACAACCTAGTGAGACACCAGCTGGGAGGGCTAACAGAGTGCTTGCATAACCCCTTCCCCAACCCCAGGCAGTGCAGCTCACAACTCCTTCCTTATACTTGAGGATAGAAGAGGGGAAAGTAAAGAGGACTTTGTCTTGCAACTTGGATACCAGCCTAGCCACAGTAGAACAGGGCACCAGGCAGAGTCATGAGGCCCCCAATCCAGGCCCTAGCTCCTGGATGACATTTCTAGACACATCCTGGGCAAGAGGGGAGCCCACTGCCCTGAATGAGAGACCTAGGCCTGGCAGCATTTACCACAAGCTGACTGAAGAGCCCTTGGGACTTGAATGAATATCAGTAGTAGCCAGGCAGTACTTACCACATGCCTAGCCAGTAGTGGCCACAAGGAAAAACTCCTCTGCTTGAGGAAAAGGGAGGGAAGACTGGGAAACACTTTGTTTTGTAGCTTGGGTGCCGGCTCAGCGGCAGTAAAATACAGCACAAGGTAGCTTCTGAAAGTTCCCAACTCCAGGCCTTGGTTCTGGGATGGCATCTCTGGACCCTCCTGGGGCTGGGGGGATCTTGCCATCCTAAGCGAAGAACACAAGCCTAGCTGGATTCACCACCTGCTGGTTGTAGAACCCTTGGACCTTGAATGAACATAGGCTGTAGCCAGGCAGTGGTCACCAAGGGCCTTAGGTGAGTCACAGTGCTGTGCTGGTTACAGGTCTGACCCAGTGCAATCCCAGTGACGGTGTTTGCATCACCCCTCCCCCAGCTCCAGGCAGCTCAGCGTAGAGAAAGAGAGATTCCATTCATTTGGGGGAAAGTAAGAGAAAAATATCTCTGCCTGGTAACCCAGGGATTTCTCTCAGATCTTACCCAAGACCACCAAGGCAGTAGTACCTCTATGAGTCTGCAAGAGCCACAGCATTATTGGGCTTGGGATAACCCCTAATCCAGATATGACTCTAGTGACCAAAAACTTAGATCATAACACCCAAGTCTCTTTGAATACTTGGAAAGCCTTCCCCAGAAGGACAGGCATGAACATGTCTGCAAAGACTACAATAAATACCTAACTCTTCACTGCCTAGATGTAGATAAATATCCACAAGCATCAAGACCATCCAGGAAAACATAACCTAATCAAATAAACTATATAAGGCATCAGGGGATCAATCTCTGATAGACAGAGACATGTGACTTTTCAGATATGGAATCCAAAGTAGCTGTTTTGAGGATGCTGAATGAAATTCAAGATAATACAGAGAAATAATTCAGAGTTCTATTAGATAAATATAACAAAGAGATTGATGTAATAAAAAGAATCAAGAAGAAATCCTGAAGCTCAAAAATGCAATTGATTTACTGAAAAAAGCATCAGAGTCCCTTAATAGCAGACTTGATCAGGCAGAAGAATTAGTAAGCTTGAAGATAAGTTATTTGAAAATACATGGTCAGAGGAGACAAAAGAAAACAGAATAAAAAAGAATAAAGCATGTCAGAAGATCTAGAAAATAGCCTCAAAAGGACAAATCTAAGAGTTATTGGCCTTAAAGAGGAGGTAGAGAGAGAGATAGTGTGGAAATTGTATTCAAGAGAGATTCAAATTGTATTCAAAGAGATAATAACAGAACTTTTCAATACTAGAGAAAGATATCAATATTCAAGTACAAGAAGGTTATAGAACACCAAGCAGATTTAACCCCCAAAAGACTATATCAAGACATTTAATAATCAAACTCCCAAAGGTCAAGGATGAAGAAAGAATCTTGCTACTTTTAGCAAGAGAAAAGAAACAAATCACATACAAAGGAACTCCAATACATCTGTCAGTAGACTTATCAGTGGAAACCTTACACACAAGGAGAGAGTGGAATGGCATATTTAAGGTGCTGAAGGAAAAAAACTTTTACCCTAGAATGGTATAACCAGTGAAAATATCTTTCAGGCATGAAGGAGAAATAAAGACTTTCCCAGATAAACAAAAGCTGAGGGATTTCAACAGCTCCAGGTCTGTCCTACAATAAATGCTAAAGGGAGTTATTCAACCTGAAAGGAAAGGCCATTAATGAGCAATAAGAAGTCATCTGAAGCTACAAAACTCACTAGTAATACTAAGTACATAGACAAACACAGATTATAACGCTGTAATTTTGATGTGTAAACTACTCATATCTTAAATAGAAAGACAAAAAAATGAACCTATCAAAAATAATGACTACAACAACTTTTCAAAACAGACAGTATAATAAAGATATAAACAGAAACAACAAAAAGTTAAAAAGTTGCGGGGTGAAGTTAAAGTGTCAAGTTTTTGTTGGTGTTTTCTTTGCTTGTTTGTAAATTTGTTTGTTTATGTAATCAGTGTTGTCAGTCTAAAACAATGGATTATACAATATTATTCCCAAGCATCAAATAAAATAAACACAACAGATACACAAAATATAGAAAGCAAGAATTTAAAACATACCACCAGAGGAAATCACCCTCACTAAAGGAAGACAGAAGGGAAGGGAAAAAAAAGGAAAAGACCACAAAACAACTAGAAAACAAAAGCAAAGTGGGAGAAGTAAGTTCTTAGGTAATAATAACATTGAATGTAAACGGACTAAACTCTCCAATCAAAAGACAGAGAGTGGCTGAACGGATAAAAAAACAAGACCCAGTGATCTGCTGCCTATAAGAAATACAATTCACCTATAAAGACACATGTCAACAGAAAACAAAGGGATGGAAAAAAATATTTCATGCCAATGGAAACCAAAAAAATAAAAACAAAAAGAAGACAGCAGGAGAAGCTGTATCAGACAAAATAGATTTCAAAACAAAAACTATAAAAGGAGACAAAGAAGGTAATTATACAATGATAAAGGGGTCAATTCAGCAAGAGGATATCACAATTACAAATACATATGCATCAAACACTGGAGCACTCAGATATACAAAGCAAATACTGTTAGAGCTAAAGAAAGAGACAAACTCCAATACAATAATAGCTGGAAACTTCAACTCTCCACTTTCAACATTGGACAGATTATCCAGACACAAAAATCAACAAACATTGGACTTAATCTGCTCTATAGAACAAATAGACCTAATAGATATTTTCAGAACATTTCATCCAATGGCTGTAGAATACACATTCTTTTCCTCAGCACATAGACCCTTCTCAAAGATAGACCATATATTAGGTCACAAAACAAGTCTTAAAACAGCCAATAAAATAAAAATAACATTAAGGATCTTCTCTGACCACAGTGGAATAAAACTAGAAATCAATAATATGAGGAATTTTTGAAACTATATGAACACATGGAAATTAAATAATATGTTCCTGAATGACTGTTGGGTCAATGAAGAAATTAAGAAATTGAAAATCTTCTTGAAACAAGTGAAAATAAAGACACAACATATCAAAACCTATGGGATACAATGAAAACAGTACCAAGAGGAAAGCTTATAGCAATAAGCACCTATATTAAAAAAGAAGAAAAACTTCAAATAACCTAATGATACAACTTAAAGTACTAGGAAAGCGAGAACAAACCAAACCCAACATTAGTGCAAGGGAAGAAACAATAAAGATTAGAGCAGAAGTAAGTAAAATTGAAATGAAGAAAACAATATAGAAGATTAATGTATTAGTTCATTCTCACATTGCTATAAAGACATAACTGAGACTGGGTAATTTAAAAAGAAAAAAGAGGTTTAACTGACTCACAGTTCTGCATGGCTGGGAAGGCCTCAGGAAACTGACATTCATGGTGGAAGAGGAAGCAAACACGTCCTTCTTCACATGGTAGCAGGAGACAGAGGGATACCAGCAGGGGAATCGCCAGATGCTTATAAAACCATCAGATCTCAAGAGAACTCCCAAGAACAGGATGGAGGGAACAGCCCCCATGATTCAATTACCTCCCACTGGGCCCCTCCCATGACACATGGGGATTATGAGAGTTACAATTCAAGATGAGATTTGGGTGGGAACACAACCAAATCATATCAATCAATGAAACAAAACGTTGGTTTTTTGAAAAGATAAAGAAAATCAACAAACCTTTGGCCACCATAAGAAAAAAAGAAAAAAGACCTAAATAAATAAAATCAGATGAAAAAGGAGACATTAAAACCAAGACACAGAAATTGAAAGGATCATTAGAGACTACTATGAGCAACTATATGTCAGTAAGTGGGAAACCCTAAATAAAGTAAATAAATTCCTAGAAACATGCAACCTACCTAGATTGAACTACAAAGAAACCTAAAATCTGAACAGACCAAAAACAAGTAATGAGCCTGAAGCCATAATAAAAAATCTCTTAGCAAAGCAAATCCCAGGACCTGATGGCTTCACTGCTCAGTTTTAACAAACATTTAAAGAAAAACGAATACCATCTGTACTCAAACTATTTCAAAAAATAGAAGAGTAGGGAATACTTCCAAACTCATTCTATGAGGTCAATATTACCCTAATATCAAAACCAAAGAAAGTACACCAAAGAAAAAGGAAAGAAAGAAAACTACTAGCCAATACTCCCCATGAACATTGACGTAAAAGTTCTCAACAAAGTACTAAGAAACTGAATTCAACAGGAAACTGAATTTAATAACACATTAAAAAAATTATTCATCATAACTAAGTAGGATTTATCCCATGAATGCAAGAATGGTTCAACATATGCAAATCAATCAATGTGATACATTGTATCAACAAAATGAAAGACAAAAACCATATGATCATTTCAATTGATGCTGAAAAAACATTTGATAAAATTAGTATTTCTTCATGATAAAAACACTCAAAAAATTGGGTATAGAAGGAAAATACTCCAACAGAATAAAAGCCATATGTGACACACCCACAGCTAGTAGTATCATATTAAAGGGGGAAAAACTAAAAACCTTTCTTCTAAGATCTGGAACATGACAAGGATGCCCAATTTCACCACTGCAATTCACCATAGTACTGAAGTCCTAGCTAGAGCAATCAGACAAGAAAAAGAAATAAACGTCCTTCAAATTGGAAAGAAAGAAGTCAAATTAACCTTGTTTGCCTATAATATGATCTTGTATTTAGGAAAACCTAAAGATTCCACCAAAAAACTATTAGAACTGATTAACAAATTCAGTGAAGTTGCAGGATACAAAGTCAGTAGCATTTCTATATGCCAACAGCTAACAAGCTAAAAAAGAAATCAAGAATGTAATCCTAATTACAATAGCTACAAATAAAATAAAATACCTAGGAATAAGTTTAACTAAAGAAGCGAAAGATCTCTATAATGAAAACTATAAAACATTGATATGATAGACTGAAGAGGACACAAAAAATAAAAGATATTTCATGTTCATGGTTTGGAAAAATTAATATTGTAAAAATGTCCATACTACCCAAAGCAATCTATAGATTCAATGCAATCTCTATCAAATTACCAATGACATTCTTCACAGAAATAGAAAAAGTAATCCTAAAATTTATATGGAACCACAAAAGACTCAGAATCACCAAAGCTATCCTGAGCAAACAGAACAAAACTGGAGGAATCACATTATCTAACTTCAAATTATATTACAGAGCTACAGTTACCAAAACAGCATGGTACTGGCATAAAAACAATATATATATAGACCATGGAACAAAATAGATAACTCAGAAATAAATTTATACATTTATAGTGAAATCATTTTCAACAAAAGTGCCAATAACATACACTGGAGAAGGGACAGTCTCTTCAATAAACGATGCTGGGAAAACTGGATATCCGTATGCAGAAGAATGAAACTGGTCCCCTATCTCTTGTCATATACAAAAATCAAACCAAAATGGATTAAAGACTTAAATCTAAGACCTGAAACTATAAAACTACTACAAGAAAACATTGGTAAAACTCTCTAGTACATTGAACTGGGCAAATATTTCTTGAGTAATATCCCACAAGCAAAGGCAGCCAAAGCAAAAACGGATGAATGAGATCACATTATGTTAAAAAGCTTCCACACAGTGAAGGAAACAATTAACAAAGTGAAGAGATAACCTACAGAATGACAGAAAATATTTGAAAACTACCCATCCAACAAGGGATTAATAACCAGAATATATAAAGAGCACAAAATACTCAATAAGAAACCATCTAATAATATGATTAGGAAATGGACAAAAGATCTGAACAGAAATTTCTCAGAAGAAGGCATACAAAAGGCAAACAGGTATATGAAAAGGTGCTCAACATCATTTATCATCAGAGAAATGCAAATCAAAAACAATGAGAAATCATGTCACCCCAGTTAAAATGCCTTTTATGCAAAAGACAGGCAATAATGAATGCTGGTGAGGAGGTGAAAAAAAGGGAACACTTGTACACTATTGGTAATGTAAATAAGTACAACCACTGGAGAACAGTTTGGAGGTTGCTCAAAAAACTAAAACTAGAGATACCATATGATCTAGCAATTCCACTGCTAGGTATACACCCAAAAGAAGGGAAATCAGTATATTGAAGAGATATCTACACTCCCATGTTTATTGCAGTACTTTTCACAATAGCCAAGATTTGGAAGCAACCTGTGTCCATAAACAGATGAATGGATAAAGAAAATGTGGAACATATGCACAATGGAGTGCTATTCAACCATATAAACTAATGACATCCTGTCGTTTGCAGCAACATGGATGGAACTGGAGGCCATTATGCTAGGTGGAATATGCCAGTCACTGAAAAGACAAACCGCATATTCTCACTTATTTGTGAAGGCTAAAAATTAAAACAATTGAACTCATTCTACTCTCTTGGGGAGAGAGAGAGAGGGGGAGAAGAATAATGGCCACCAGAGGCTTGGAAGGATATGAGGAGGAAGGAGAAGAGGAGATGGTTGATGGGAACAAAAATATAGTTAGAAAAAATAAGACCTAGTATTTGATAGCACAATATCGTGACTACGGTCAACAATAATTTATTATACATTTAAAAATAACTAAAAGAGTATAATTGGATTGTTTACAACACAAAGAGAGGATAAATGCTTGAGGTGATGGATACCCCATTTACCCTGATGTGATTATGCATTGTATACCTGTATCAAAATATCTCATGTATTCCATAAATATATACACTTACTATGTACCCACTATTAAAAAGGAAAAGTCGGGCTTCAAATAGAGCTAATAATACACAGTGTGAGATGGTCAGACAGAAGGCTGGGTTAAGTCCCATTGGAGCCTGCAGGGTTAAGTCAGAGTTGGGAAGCCTTGGTTGTCTGACCTTGGTGGGAGTATCAGCTATCAGTTGGCTTGTCCTTCAAGTTCTGCTCTGAGGTGTGTGGATCTCTCTGGGAGTACTGGAGGGTGCAGATGGGATTAGGGGAGGAGCAGAACAAAATGTTGGAGTGCCTTCCAGTCTACAGCCTTGACAAATGTCAGGCTATCCAGAAATGAAGCTGGAACAGAAATATGGAGATTAAGAGAGATCCTGGCCAAGGAGCTGTATCTTCCCAATTGATAGGGTGGGGATCTTTAAATCCGACTTTTCCCTTATCTTAAAGAGCTTCCTCTACATCATTGGGTAAGCTTTGAGAAGACATCTTCATGAAAATGAAAACTCTCTATGTAGCTTCAATAATTTATGAATTAAGAACTATTCTCTAATCACCATAAGTTATCTTTACAAAAGAGGGGAACAACAACAAATATGTGTAAAAAAAACTGGATCTTTCATCTAACACATGTGAATAATAATAATAATAATCAATAGCCCTTAATTGAAAATCATAGATTTGAAACAAAATTACAGCAAAATCTAGAATCCATACTTATGTAGCAGATACACCTTTCCAGTTATGTTTAGCTTAAACTATTTGGGAGATAGCAGTTTGTCAGGGTTCTGAGCACTGGAGAATTTGAGCTTGGAATAAAAAAATTACATTAGAAAAATCCACAAAGTGAATAATTAAGAATTTGCTATACATTAAGTTCATTATTCTTCAGGTTAAGGGCTATACAGACTATATAATAAAAGAAATTATTAATAATATTAAAGCCATTGAGGACATTTTCACAGTTATATTAAAAGCAGAGGCTGGATTAGTATAGGGGAGTTATTTTGTCTTCTGACACCATTTCTTCTCCTGGTCCAATGAAATGTCTTTTGAAGAACAGAGTAAATGTCTTTTGAAGAACAGAGTAAAGAGTACATGTAGCCTACTACCAACGTTAAAGTGATTAGTGTGGCTCTCTCAGGGCTATCCAACCTGGATTAGGCAAGACCCAAACTGAGTCACAGTCAAATGACCAACCAGAGCCAACCTGCCACCAGAACAATAAAGGCTTCTATAATCTCATCAAAATGTTCTTCTTTTTATAGGGATTAAAGAAGAAAGAAGAAAGGAGAAGAAGAAGAGGAGGAGGAGGAGGCAAAGGTGATCTTAGCTAGAAATGGAAAGAAAAAAAAAGAAGCTCAGAAGAAAGAAACTATGATAGTGGCTCTTAAACTTTCAGCATAAAAATATGGACAAGCGTAAGAATTACTGAGGCCCAAGTCAAAAAGGCTCATTCCTGGGCTCTACTTGCAGAGATTCTGATTCAGGATTAGAATCTTGACCCAGGAATCTGGGTCTGATACAAGTGCTGTACTGGTTTTGGTGATTGGATGCCAAATGAAAAATCATGTGGCTTGGGGCTGGAAGGGAGAGGAGGAGATGATGAAACCTCAGGCCTTCTTAGCCAAAGCTTTGATAGCTCTGTACTACCAGACAGCTGGGCATGTCAGGGTTGAAGAAACAGTATCTATCTTAAACAATTCAGTGGTTTTGTGACTAAATGGGAAGGCTCTTTGGTATTGTTCACCCAGAGCTTTTTTGGGAAGGAAAAGAACAGCTCATGACCACAGCTTGGGGTCTGCATCCCCAGAACAGCATCATTCCCACCAGGACTGAGAACTGAGATATTACTCTCCTCCAACAAACATCAACAAGCTCTGCTGAGCCTGAGCCCTCCATTAAATTAGTCTTGCCTCCTGCTCCTATATTTTTCCCATGTGAGCCTAATTCATTATCTAGTCCTTTTTTAACAGAGGATTTTATAATTCAGAGCAGAGTGGAAGATCTCTTTGGGAGCAGAGGCAGTACTATTTTGGGATCCTATTTATTTTATAATTTTGCATGTAAAGAGCAGGCAGCCAGAAACACACATGATCTATTTTTTTTCCTCTATGTTCTTTCCTCCCAACAGAGTTCACATTAAAGCTACAGAAATACTATTTTTTAAATCCCCAAGTGGTGGGCACAGCTAACAGGCAATGGAAAATGGCATAAACACTCCTCAACCACCAATACATCCACAGGCCACATGGCATGTACACCTCACAACACACACTCTCCCACCCTCAAACTGTTTCATGTTTCTTTAAAAAATGTACGTTTTTTTCTCTCACACACATTCTCATGTTCTCTCACTCCCAACTTTGTAATGAAGCCCACTTTTTATTTAGTCAGGATCTTAAGGATCTTACCACAGATGATCAGGTTTAATCATACAAGATGCCCCTAGTGAAGGATCTCTACAATAAAAGGTCTTGACATAAACAAAAATGAAGCAAGCTTCAGATTAGTCAGCCCCACTCTGCAGATGGTCTTTGTGGGCTTAATGAAAGTAGGTTCAGTCTGAAGACCTTGGATATACAAATTGACTAAACAAACATCAATTTGTCTACCAAAGTGCCTCTGAATCACAAATGAGTAAAATCGAGTTGTCTTGGAATCTGAGTTATTTGGCTTTAAACTTGGCTGGCAGTACCATTAACTATTGATCTGTTAATTTACAATGGTTTAGAACAAGACTTTGATGGAAGGTACTAGAGCTTTGACCATAAAGTCAATAAGTCTTTTATAAAACAACCTTACCCATGTATTATACATACACCCATCAGCAAGACTTCATTTGGGGCATTTCTCAGTTGGGCTTGAATTCACTGACTATTCATAATATTGAAAACCTCCTATTAAACCCAAGCCATTTAAATTTCTACTTATCTGACCATTATACATTACCTTAATACTGATGACTCAGTACTCTGTGCCTCTCTGATGTGCTAATAAAAAGGGAGGGTGAATCATTTTCATATGTTCCCTTTTCTAGGAAATGAATCAGAGACTCTTGCTGCAATGCCTGTGTTCAAAGTTTATGTCAAAACCAGAGTAATTGAAAAACATTTCTCTATTTGGAAAATCTAATGAAAACATTCTTATGCTAGAATGGAAACACAGGTAAGCTTAATGGGGCAAGGGATGGGAGGACCCAAGTGACTTGAAACTGGGAACGCCAGGAAAAAGCAGAGAGAAATGCTTTATGTGTCCTGGGCAGCAGATCCTTAGCAGGTATTTGTTCTTGCTCAATCCTTCCTTCATTTTCAGTCTTACTTTTCTTTTGCCCACCAGATTTCTTGTCTCCTTGTTGAGAGAATGCCATCCAGGGTCTAGCTTTTTATAAGCAAACAGCCCTGAAAGACTGACTTCCATCATTACCATATTTTGGATGGAAGCTGATTTCACTGGGCTGAAGACATTTTGCAAGTTGGAGGAGTATTTGCATGACAAGCAACAGGAGTTTTTGGACATCTGGAGGCTTAGTTCCAACGTGACCTTAACTGTGCCCTCGATGCCACATTCATCTGCTCAGTATAGTCTGCAAATGATCCTCTTCTGCAGACCACTGATCTTTGAAAAATCTTTTCAGATAGTTTATGAAATAACAATGCAGGGGGAGGAGCCAAGATGGCCAAATAGGAACAGATCCGGTCTACAGCTCCCAGCGCGAGCGACGCAGAAGACGGGTGATTTCTGCATTTCCATCTGAGGTACCGTGTTCATCTCACTAGGGAGTGCCAGACAGTGGGCGCAGGTCAGTGGGTGAGTGCACCGTGCGCCAGCCGAAGCAGGGGCGAGGCATTGCCTCACTCGGGAAGCGAAAGGGGTCAGGGAGTTCCCTTTCCAGGGGTGACAGACGGCACCTGGAAAATCGGGCCACTCCCACCCGAATACTGTGCTTTTCCAACGGGCTTAGGAAACGGTGCCCCAGGAGAGTATAGCCCGCACCTGGCTCAGAGGGTCCTACGCCCACGGAGTCTTGCTGATTGCTAGCACAGCAGTCTGAGATCAAACAGCAAGTCAGCAGCGAGGCTGGGGGAGGGGCGCCCGCCATTGCCCAGGCTCGCTTAGGTAAACAAAGCAGCCTGGAAGCTTGAACAGGGTGGAGCCCACCACAGCTCAAGGAGGCCTGCCTGCCTCTGTAGGCTCCACCTCTGGGGGCAGGGCACAGACAAACAAAAAGACAGCAGTAACCTCTGCAGACTTAAATGTCCCTGTCTGACAGCTTTGAGGAGAGCAGTGGTTCTCCCAGCACGCAGCTGGAGATCTGAGAACGGGCTGACTGCCTCCTCAAGTGGGTCCCTGACCCCTGACCCCCGAGCAGCCTAACTGGGAGGCACCCCCCAGCAGGGGCAGACTGACACCTCACACTGCCGGCCAGGTACTCCAACAGACCTGCAGCTGAGGGTCCTGTCTGTTAGAAGGAAAACTAACAGAAAGGACATCCACACCAAAAACCCATCTGTACATTACCATCATCAAAGACCAAAAGTAGATAAAACCACAAAGATGGGGAAAAAACAGAGCAGAAAAACTGGAAACTCTAAAAAGCAGAGTACCTCTCCTCCTCCAAAGAAACGCAGTTCCTCACCAGCAACGGAAAAAAGCTGGACGGAGAATGACTTTGACGAGCTGAGAGAAGAAGGCTTCAGACGATCAAATTACTCCGACCTATGGGAGGATATTCAAACCAAAGGCAAAGAAGTTGAAAACTTTGAAAAAAATTTAGATGAATGTATAACTAGAATAACCAATACAGAGAAGTGCTTAAAGGAGCTGATGGAGCTGAAAACCAAGGCTCGAGAACTACGTGAAGAATGCAGAAGCCTCAGGAGCCGATGCAATCAAATGGAAGAAAGGGTATCAGCCCTGGAAGATGAAATGAATGAAATGAAGCGAGAAGGGAAGTTTAGAGAAAAAAGAATAAAAAGAAACGAGCAAAGCCTCCAAGAAATGTGGGACTATGTGAAAAGACCAAATCTACGTCTGATTGGTGTGCCTGAAAGTGACGGGGAGAATGGAAACAAGTTGGAAAACACTCTGCAGGATATTATCCAGGAGAACTTCCCCAATCTAGCAAGGCAGGCCAACATTCAGATTCAGGAAATACAGAGAACGCCACAAAGATACTCCTCGAGAAGAGCAACTCCAAGACACATAATTGTCAGATTCACCAAAGTTGAAATGAAGGAAAAAATGTTAAGGGCAGCCAGAGAGAAAGGTCGGGTTACCATCAAAGGGAAGCCCATCAGACTAACAGCAGATCTCTTGGCAGAAACCCTACAAGCCAGAAGAGAGTGGGGGCCAATATTCAACATTCTTAAAGAAAAGAATTTTCAACCCAGAATTTCATATCCTGCCAAACTAAGCTTCATAAGTGAAGGAGAAATAAAATACTTTACAGACAAGCAATTGCTGAGAGATTTTGTCACCACCAGGCCTACCCTAAAAGAGCTCCTGAAGGAAGCGCTAAACATAGAAAGGCACAACCGGTACCAGCCACTGCAAAATCATACCGAAATGTAAAGACCATCGAGACTAGGAAGAGACTGCATCAACTAACGAGCAAAATAACCAGCTAACATCATAATGACAGGATCAAATTCACATATAACAATATTAACTTTAAATGTAAATGGACTAAATGCTCCAATTAAAAGACACAGACTGGCAAATTGGATAAAGACTCAAGACCCATCAGTGTGCTGTATTCAGGAAACCCATCTCACATGCAGAGACACACATAGGCTCAAAATAAAAGGATGGAGGAAGATCTACCAAGCAAATGGAAAACAAAAAAAGGCAGGGGTTGCAATCCTAGTCTCTGATAAAACAGACTTTAAACCAACAAAGATCAAAAGAGACAAAGAAGGCCATTACATAATGGTAAAGGGATTAATTCAACAAGAAGAGCTAACTATCCTAAATATATATGCACCCAATACAGGAGCACCCAGATTCATAAAGCAAGTCCTGAGTGACCTACAAAGAGACTTAGACTCCCACACATTAATAATGGGAGACTTTAACACCCCACTGTCAACATTAGACAGATCAACGAGACAGAAAGTCAACAAGGATACCCAGGAATTGAACTCAGCTCTGCACCAAGCAGACCTAATAGACATCTACAGAACTCTCCACCCCAAATCAACAGAATATACATTTTTTTCAGCACCACACCACACCTATTCCAAAATTGACCATATACTTGGAAGTAAAGCTCTCCTCGATAAATGTAAAAAGAACAGAAATTATAACAAACTATCTCTCAGATCACAGTGCAATCAAGCTAGAACTCAGGATTAAGAATCTCACTCAAAACCGCTCAACTACGTGGAAACTGAACAACCTGCTCCTGAATGACTACTGGGTACATAACAAAATGAAGGCAGAAATAAAGATGTTCTTTGAAACCAACGAGAACCAAGACACAACATACCAGAATCTCTGGGATGCATTCAAAGCAGTGTGTAGAGGGAAATTTATAGCACTAAATGCCCACAAGAGAAAGCAGGAAAGATCCAAAATTGACACCCTAACATCACAATTAAAAGAACTAGAAAAGCAAGAGCAAACACATTCAAAAGCTAGCAGAAGGCAAGAAATAACTAAAATCAGAGCAGAACTGAAGGAAATAGAGACACAAAAAACCCTTCAAAAAATAAATGAATCCAGGAGCTGGCTTTTTGAAAGTATCAACAAAATTGATAGACCGCTAGCAAGATTAATAAAGAAAAACAGAGAGAAGAATCAAATAGATGCAACAAAAAATGACAAAGGGGATATCACCACCGATCCCACAGAAATACAAACTACCATCAGAGAATATTACAAACACCTCTACGCAAATAAACTAGAAAATCTAGAAGAAATGGATAAATTCCTCAACACATACACCCTCCCAAGACTAAACCAGGAAGAAGTTGAATCTCTGAATAGACCAATAACAGGAGCTGAAATTATGGCAATAATCAATAGCTTACCAACCAAAAAAAGTCCAGGACCAGATGGGTTCACAGCCGAATTCTACCAGAGGTATAAGGAGGAGCTGGTACCATTCCTTCTGAAACTATTCCAATCAAAAAAAAAAATAGAAAAACTATTCCAATCAATAGAAAAACTATTCCAATCAAAAGAAACTATTCCCTAACTCATTTTATGAGGCCAGCATCATCCTGATACCAAAGCCGGGCAGAGACACAACAAAAAAAGAGAATTTTAGACCAATATCCTTGATGAACATTGATGCAAAAATCCTCAATAAAATACTGGCAAACAGAATCCAGCAGCACATCAAAAAGCTTATCCACCATGATCAAGTGGGCTTCATCCCTAGGATGCAAGGCTGGTTCAATATACGCAAATCAATAAATGTAATCCAGCATATAAACAGAACCAAAGACAAAAACCACATGATTATCTCAACAGATGCAGAAAAGGCCTTTGACAAAATTCAACAACCTTTCATGCTAAAAACTCTCAATAAATTAGGTATTGATGGGACGTATCTCAAAATAATAAGAGCTATTTATGACAAACCCAGAGCCAATATCATACTGAATGGGCAAAAACTGGAAGCATTCCCTTTGAAAACTGGCACAACACAGGGATGCCCTCTCTCACCACTTCTATTCAACATAGTGTTGGAAGTTCTGGCCAAGGCAATTAGGCAGGAGAAGGAAATCAAGGGTATTCAATTAGGAAAAGAGGAAGTCAAATTGTCCCTGTTTGCAGATGACATGATAGTATATCTAGAAAACCCCATTGTCTCAGCCCAAAATCTCCTTAAGTTGATAAGCAACTTCAGCAAAGTCTCAGGATACAAAATCAATGTACAAAAATCACAAGCATTCTTATACATCAATAACAGACAAACAGAGAGCCAAATCATGAGTGAACTCCCATTCACAATTGCTTCAAAGAGAATAAAATACCTAGGAATCCAACTTACAAGGGATGTGAAGGATCTCTTCAAGGAGAACTACAAACCACTGCTCAAGGAAATAAAAGAGGATACAAACAAATGGAAGAACATTCCATGCTCATGGGTAGGAAGAATCAATATCATGAAAATGGCCATCCTTCCCAAGGTAACTTACAGATTCAATGCCATCCCCATCAAGTTACCAATGACTTTCTTCACAGAATTGGAAAAAACTACTTTAAAGTTCATATGGAACCAAAAAAGAGCCCGCATCGCCAAGTCAATCCTAAGCCAAAAGAACAAAGCTGGAGGCATCACGCTACCTGACTTCAAACTATACTACAAGGCTACAGTAACCAAAACAGCATGGTACTGGTACCAAAACAGAGATATAGATCAATGGAACAGAACAGAGCCGTCAGAAATAATGCCATGTATCTACAACTATCTGATCTTTGACAAACCTGACAAAAACAAGAAATGGGGAAAGGATTCCCTATTTAATAAATGGTGCTGGGAAAACTGGCTAGCCATATGGAGAAAGCTGAAACTGGATCCCTTCCTTACACCTTATACAAAAATCAATTCAAGATGGATTAAAGACTTAAATGTTAGACCTAAAACCATAAAAACCCTAGAAGAAAACCTAGGCATTACCATTCAGGACATAGGCATGGGCAAGGACTTCATGTGTAAAACACCAAAAGCAATGGCAACAAAAGCCAAAATTGACAAATGGGATCTCATTAAACTAAAGAGCTTCTGCACAGCAAAGGAAACTACCATCAGAGTGAACAGGCAACCTACAAAATGGGAGAAAATTTTCGCAACCTACTCATCTGACAAAGGGCTAATATCCAGAATCTACAATGAACTCCGACAAATTTACAAGAAAAAAACAAACAACCCCATCAAAAAGTGGGCGAAGGACATGAACAGACACTTCTCAAAAGAAGACATTTATGCAGCCAAAAAACACATGAAAAAATGCTCACCATCACTGGCCATCAGAGAAATGCAAATCAAAACCACAATGAGATACCATCTCACACCAGTTAGAATGGCAATCATTAAAAATTCAGGAAACAACAGGTGCTGGAGAGGATGTGGAGAAATAGGAACACTTTTACACTGTTGGTGGGACTGTAAACTGGTTCAACCCTTGTGGAAGTCAGTGTGGCGATTCCTCTGGGATCTAGAACTAGAAATTCCATTTGACCCAGCCATCCCATTACTGGGTATATACCCAAAGGACTGTAAATCATGCTGCTATAAAGACACATGCACACGTATGTTTATTGCAGCATTATTCACAATAGCAAAGACTTGGAACCAACCCAAATGTCCAACAATGATAGACTGGATTAAGAAAATGTGGCACATATACACCATGGAATACTATGCAGCCATAAAAAATGATGAGTTCACGTCCTCTGTAGGGACATGGATGAAATTGGAAATCATCATTCTCAGTAAACTATCGCAAGAACAAAAAACCAAACACCGCATATTCTCACTCATAGGTGGGAATTGAACAATGAGAACACATGGACACAGGAAGGGGAACATCACACTTTGGGGACTGTTGTGGGGTGGGGGGAGGGGGGAGGGATAGCATTGGGAGATATACCTAATGCTAGATGACGAGTTGGTGGGTGCAGCGCACCAGCATGGCACATGTATACATATGTAACTTACCTGCACGTTGCGCACATGTACCATAGAGCCTAAAGTATAATAACAATAATAATAATAAAAAGAAAAAAAAAGAATGCATACAAATCTACAAATCTAATGATAACTAGGTAAATTATTTCTCCTAATTTTATTGCTCTGTTACAATCTGTCTATATTTGTTAAATCCTCATTCTTTCCCAGGTTAATACCTGGCAAACCAATCAGATATGAAAACATTTGAGTGAATAATAAAACTTTTAAATAAAAAAAAAAGAAAGAAAGAACAATGCAAATTATTAACAAACATATGAATAATAAGCACGTGCTCTCATCAGTAATTAAAGAACAGCAGGTTGAATCAAAATTAAGATGTGTGTGTGTGTGTGTTTGAATTAATTTGAGAAAGATCTTTAATAATTACAATGCTAGTGTTCCAGTTAGAATGCTTAGGCTGCAATATCAACACCCAAAGCAAACTTCTAAAACAGTATGTATAATATATTATTTCACATACAAAGAAGTCCCAAGGAAGGACAGCTCCTGAGTTGGTTTAGGGTTCAACAGCATTATCAGTCTCTCATCCTCCACTGGTTTTATTCTCAGGCTGTCATGGTTCAAGGTGTATGTGGATACGTAACAATGTTCTACACACAAAAGGAGACTGTTCTGGTCTATTTTTAAGAATGAAAAACATTTACCTAGTAAACGTCACAGTTCATCTCATTAGCCCGAACTGGGTCACATGCCCATCTCTAAACCAATCTCTGGAGAGAGAAATGAGATTAGCAAATTTGGCTTAGACTGAGAAGGATTTATTCTCAGAGGAAGCATGGACATCTGAAGAAATCAAGCCTCTAGTAACAGGGAAAAGGGGGAAATAATGACTCTTGGGTAGGCAACCTGTGGTGTCTGCTCTGGCTGCCAAGGATATAGTGAAACGGGCCACATGCAGCTGGTAGACATCCTGGAAAGTAATTTGGCACTATATACTAGGATACTTAAAAGCATCCATACACACTGACAAAGTAATTTGACTTCCAGAAATAAAGCCCATGGAGGGTGAGCCTAAGTGTAGATAAAGCTTTGTGCTCAGAGGAGTTCATTGTAGCACTTTTATAAGGGAAAGAAGGAAAGAAGGAAGGAAGGAAGGAAGGAGAAACAGGGGGAAGGAAGGAAGGAGAAAGAGGGGGGAAGGAAGGAAGGAGAGAGAGAGAGGGGGAAGGAAGGAAGGAAGGAGAAAGGGGGGAAGGAAGGAGAAAGAGAGAGGGGGAAGGAAGGAAGGAAAGAGAAAGAGAGGGGGACGGAAGGAGAAAGAGAGGGGGAAGGAAGGAGAAAGAGAGGGGGAAGGAAGGAAGGAGAAAGAGAGGGGGAAGGAAGGAAGGAGAAAGAGAGGGGGAAGGAAGGAGAAAGAGAGGGGGAAGGAAGGAAGGAGAAAGAGAGGGGGAAGGAAGGAGAAAGAGAGGGGGAAGGAAGGAAGGAGAAAGAGAAGGGGAAAGAAAGAAGGCAGGAAGGAAGACAGAGGGAGGTAAAGAGAAAGAGAAGGAAGAGATGGAGAAGGAAGGAGGAAGAAGGGAGGGAGGGAGGAAGGAAGGAGAAAGAGAGAGGGGGAAAGAAAGGCAGGAAGGAAGAGGGAAGAATGGAGGTAAAGAGAAAGAAAGAAGGAAGAGATGGAGAGAGGGAAAGAAAAGGAAGGAAGGATGGACGGACTTAAGGATCTAATAATAAGGAGTTACATAATTACAGTACATCTGTTTAACTACTCTTTGGTATGTTATTTTTAATATATATTTTTTTAGAGACAGGGTTTCACTATGTTGCCCAGGTTGGACTTAAACCCCTAGGCTTATGTGATCCTCCCATGCAGCTGGGACTACAGCTGTGTGCCACTGCACGTGGCTTCTCTAGCATTTTAAAATGATGTTTACAAAGAGTTTTTAAGAATGTAGCAAAATGCTCATATTATAGTGTTCAGCAAGAAAAGCAGGATGTAAAATTATATATATATAACTCTATGTAAAATATTAATAGCAACTATCTTCTCAACATCCACCATGAGCTGGGAACTTATACACTGTCTCTAACCTTGACAACAACTCTGAAATGTAGGTATTCTTATGTCTGGTTTGCAAATGAGGCAACTAAGGCTAAAAGATGTTCAGTAGGTTTCCAGAGGCACTCAGATATCAAATGGTAGAACAAGGATTTGAGTCTGGGCCTCTCTGGCTGTTTGGAACACAGTCTCACAGTTTAGGAGCAAACTTCCTTCTTTCCCCTTTGTTCTGTTCTCCCTTCTCTGCAGCTGATGGATATGATGAATAAAATATCCTCAAGTTCAGCTACATGAACATGTCATGTTTAGGAAGTATAAACATTCACAAATATTTAGTGAAGTGCAATTGAATAAGGACAATGGGAAATTAGAGGGGCCAGGGGTGGGGCAAACAGATAGAAAAGTGAGAAGGAGGAAAGATAGGTGACTGGAGTGATTACTGAGAACTCAGAAGAGACTCTCTGATGTCCCTTTCAGCTGAACCAGTTCTCCAAGTGCCTCATTCAGTACATAGGCCTCGTGGTCAAGGACGATCCACACCAATTCGCCAAGACCCTCTCTCAGGACTCAGATGCTTATTTAGATGTTGAAGCCCAGCCTAATTCACATGCTAATCAGAAATTTCTTCTATCAGGGCCTACCTGATCAAGAGGGGTGGGTGCATATATGATCGCAGGAATAAAGGTAGTGATGGATACACCTGTGAAAGAAGGGGGTGGACAGTCAATACATTGGAAATCACATATTATTTCATACAATAAAATTCACAGGCCCAAGATAAAGGTATACTTGCAACTAATAAGTGAAAAAATATTGAATTAAGGAGAAAGTAAAAGGAATGACAATCCTCTGGACATCTGCTTCTGTGGTTTTTCACTTCAGTGCTACCTCTGCTATTAAGAACCCAGTTATGCACATTGGCTGAAGACATAATTGGTTGCTGCAGAATTTAAATACAGACATACTTTGTTTTCATATTTATTCTGTGACCAAGAGAATTCTCATTCAGGCCTCAGCCTTGTGTGTTTGCTACCATTTCTACATGGGAGGTGAAAGCCCTGCTGTCACGGTGCTAGGGTTATGGAATAATTAATATCCACAGGTACCCTGGCTCCCTTGTTTGTATAAGAAATGGAAGAATAAAACAACCATGCAAGAATAATGAGTATCACAGCTAATTTTGGAAAGCCCATTAAAATAACAAATCAGCAATGTCTTCAACAAAAATCACTGGAGATAAGAATCATACAGAGGACTGCTTCTTTTGCAAGAAACAATACATACTTTGCAAAGTATACATTTTTAACGCTGAGGTTTTTAAAAACTGATTTAATCTTTCATTTAATATTTTCAGGTTTATTTACTATGCCTGATATTTCATATCTAGCAATACATTAAATACGGGAAGAGAAGAAATTCTTGTGTGGCCAAATCATCCACTTGGACATTTTTACATGCTTTGTCTGTGCAAGCTTCCCAGTCAGCCCTGAGCAGGCAGCATGCCACCCTGGTAACCTAACTCCTTTGCTTGAAATCCTTTATCTTCATAGCCTTCCCAGACAACACAAGAAGCAGCCCAACAGCTCCAGGGTTTCCTACTAAAAGCCCAAGGAAAAATTATTTGGTGCTTAGGCAAGCAAGATTACTTCTGGCTCCAAACTCTAGGGGGTCTCCCTTATTCTTGCTCTTGAAAGGAGCTTTCTCTGGGCTGGTGAAGGTCATTGCTAGGAGGAGACCTAGGGCTAGGGGCTTGCTGAGGCAAAATGGTAACCAGAAGAGCTGGAACAGAAAGAACCAAGAAGAAAGGCAAACCAGGTTTGAGGAACTTGCCAAAGGAGAAGGTGTGAGACCAGATCCACCTTCAGATCCAAGGGGGCACATTTAGGGCCAGGAGCAGAAAACAAGGCTAAGAGATCAAGAGTCACTGCATAGTGGGAGGGGCCAAGAAGACCAATTAGAAGCAGCTACGGTCTGTGGCACTCAGGAGAGGAATGAAAGGAGTGAGTGAATTCAACACCTTCAGCTGAAATATCCAGGTTCTCACACTGGGACTGACAAGGCAAATAACTCTACCCACAGAGAATGAAGAAAAGCAGGGTGGGGTGATGGCCCATCCAGGAGTGGCATGGAGCCAAAGGAATCTTCATCCCCAGCCAAGGGAAGCGGTGAGTGATTGTGCAACCCTGTCTGCGAAATCATGCTTCTCCCGTGGATATTCACAACCTGTGGATCAGGAGATCCCCTTATGAGCCCACTCCCCCAGGGCCTTGGGTCCAATACACAGAGTTGTGGAGTCTCAGCAGAGCAGCTGCTCAGGCACACACAGAGACCCAGGAGTTTTATATACTCTGGCCCCAGGTTCCTCAGCAAGGTGGGAGATCCATATGTAGATATAATTAGGAAGGGGGCTGAATCCAGAGAGCCAAGCAGCATCGTTCTGCAGGCCCTACTTCCATGGCACCTCACAAGTTAAGACCCACCGACTTGGAATTCCAGCCAGCCAATGGCAACAGGCTGGAGTCTGCCTGAGATGGGACTGAGATCCCAGGGGAAGGGGTGGCCACCATCTCTGTAGTTTGGTAGCCTCAGTCATTCCAGCCTGCCGGCTCTAGAGAATAAAAATGGTCTGGAAGAAGGGCACCCCACGGTGCAGCACAGATGCCTTGCCAGATTGTGGCCAGACTGTTTCTTTAAGTGGGACCCCAATCCATTCCTCCTCACAAGGCAGGACCTCCCTGTGTGGGCTTCAGCCACTCCAGCAAGGGTTCTACAGACAGAGCTCTGATCTCTCCCTAAGATGGAGCTCTTTGGGGGAGGGGCGGCTGCCATCTCTATACTTTGGTCAACTCAGTCATACCAGCCCATTGGCTCTGGAGAAGACAAACAGTCTTGATGAAGAAGGGTCCCCCCAGTGCGGCACATTTGCTCTACCAAAAAGCAGCTGAATTGCCTCTTTAGGGCAGGTCCCCGATCCCATTTCTCCTGACTGGGTGAGACCTCCCAACAGTGGTCTTCAGACACCTCTTATAAGAGTGTTTGGACTGGCAACAAGTCAGTAATCTCCAGGGACGGAGCTTTCAGAGGAAGGAGCAGGCTACCATCTTTGCTGTTTTGCAGCCTTCACTAGTGATACCTTTAGGTATGGGATAAACCAAGGCAATTAGGATCTGGAACAGACCACAGCAAACCACAGCAGCCCTATGGAAGTGTGGCCTGACTGTTAAAAGAAAATCAAACAGAAAACAACAACAACATCAACAACAAAGACCCCATAAAAACCCCATTCAAAGGTCAGCAACCTCAAAGATCAAAGGTAGATAAGCCCACAAAGATGAGAAAGAATCAACTCAAAAATGCTGAAAACTCAAAAAACCAGACTGCCTTTTCTCCTCCAAATTACTGTAATATCTTTTCAGCAAGGACACAAAATTGGGCTGAGGCTGAGATAGCTGAATTCACAGAAGTAGGCTTCAGAAAGTGAGTAATAATGAACTACTCTGAGCTAAAGGAGCATGTTATAACCCAGTGCAAAGAAGCTAAGAACCACGATAAAACAATACAGGAGGTGATAACCAGAATAGCCAGTTTAGAGAGGAACATAACTGACCTGTTGGAGCTGAAAAACACAATACGAGAACTACACAATGCAATCACAAATGTCAATAGCAGAATAGACCAAATAGAGGAAAGAATCTCAGATCTTGAAGACTATCTTTCTGAAATAAGAGAGGCAGACAAAAATAGAGAAAAGAGAATAAAGAGGAATGACCAAAGCCTCTGAGAAATAGGGAATTGTGTAAAAAGATTGAATCAATGACTGATTAGAATACCTGAAAGAGACAGGGAGAATGGAACCAAGTTGAAAACATACTTTAGGATACCATCCAGGGGAACTTCCCCAACCTAGCAAGACAGACCAACATTCAAATTCCAGAAATGCAGGGAATACCAGTAAGATACTCCATGAGAAGATCCACCCCAAGACACATAAACATCAGATTTTCCAAGGTCAAAATAAAAGAATAAACATTAAGGGCAGCCAGAGAGAAAGGCCAGGTCATCTAGAAAGGGAAGCCATCAAACTAACAGTGCACATCTCAGCAGAAACCCTACAAAGCCAGAAGAGATTGGGGGCCAATATTCAACATTTTTATTTTTTTAGACAGAGCCTCACTCTGTCACCTGAGCTAGAGTGCAGTGGCATGATCTCAGCTCAGTGCAACTTTTGCCTCCTGGGTTCAAACAATTCTTGTGCCTCAGCCTCTTGAGTAGCTGGGACTACAGGTGCACACTGCCACTCCCAGCTAATTTGTGTATTTTTAGTAGAGACAGGGTTTCACCATGTTGGCTAGGCTGGTCTCGAACTTCTGACCTCAGGTGATCCTCCCCACTGCCACCCCCACCTCCCAAAGTGCTGAGATTACAGGCATGAGCCACTATGCCTGGCCTCAACATTCTTAAAGAAAATAACTTCCAACCCAGAATTTCATATCTGGCCAAGCTAAGCCTTAAAAGCAAAGGAGAAATAAGATCATTTTCAGACAAGCAAATGCTGCAGGAACTCATCACCACCAGGCCTGCCTTGCAAGAGCTCCTGAAGGAAGCACTAAATATGCAAAGGAAAAACCATTACCAGCCACTACAAAAACACACTACAAACCACAGACCAGTGACACTATAAAGCAACCAAATAAACAAGTCTGAAAAATAACCAGATAGCATCATGATGACAGGATCAAATTCACACATAAAAATACTAACCTTAAATGTAAACGGGCTAAATGATCCAATTAAAAGACACAGAATGGCAAGCTGGATAAAGAGCCAGGACCCATTAGTATGCTGTCTTCAAGAGACCCATCTCATGTGCAAAGACACACATAGGCTCAAAATAAGGAGATGGAGAAAAATTTATCAAGCAAATGGAAAACAGAAAAGGCAGGGGTTGCCATTCTAGTTTCTGAAAAAACAGTTTAAACCAGCAAAGAGCAAAAAAGACAAAGAAGGACTTTACGCAATGGTAAAGAGTTCAATTAAATAAGAAGACTTAACTATCCTAAATATATATGCACCCAAGACAGGAGCACCCAGATTCATAAAGCAAGTTCTTAGAGACCTACAAAGAGACTTAGACTCCCACACAATAATAGTGGGAGACTTTAACACCCCACTGACAATATTAGACAGATCATTGAGACAGAAAATTAACAAAGATATTCAGGACCTGAACTCAGCTCTGAATTAAGTGGACCTGACAGATATCTACAGAACTCTCCATGCAAAAACAATAGAATATACTTTCTTCTCATCACCACATGACACTTACTCAAAAATTGATCACATAATTGGAAGTAAAACACTTCTCAGCAAATGCAAAAGAACTGAATTAATAACAGGCTCCCAGAATACAGTGCAATCAAATTAGAACTCAAGATTAAGAAATTCACTCAAAACCACACAACTATATGGAAATTGAACAACTGGCATCTGAACGACCCTTGGGTAAATAAGAAAATCAAGGCAGAAATCAAGAAGTTACTTGAAACTAATGAGAACAAAGAGAAAATATACCAGAATCTCTGGGACATAGCTAAAGCAGTGTTAAGAGGAAAATTTACAGAACTAAATGCCCACATCAAAAAGCTAGAAAGATCAAGTTAACAACCTAACATCTCACCTAAAAGAAACAGAGAAACAAGAGCAAACAGACTCCAAAGCTAGCAAAAGACAAGAAATAACCAAGATCAGAGCTGAACTGAAGGAGATAAAGACATGAAAAACCCTTTAAAAAATGAATCCAGGAGCTGTTTTTTTTTGAAAAAATTAATAAAATAGATTGCTAGCTAGACTAATAAAGGAGAAAAGAGACAAGAATCAAACACAATCAGAAATGATAAGAGGTATATCACCACTGACCCCACAGAAATACAAACAACCATCAGATAGTAGTATAAATACCTGTATGCCCATAAACTAGAAGAAAAGGATAAATTCCTGGACACATACACCCTCCTGAGATGGAACCAGGAAGAAATTGAATCGCTGAATAGACCAATAATGAATTCTGAAATTGAGGCAGTAATAAATAGTTTGCCAACCAAAAAACAAAATAAAACAAAACAACAAAAAGGCCCAGGACAGACAGATTCATAGCAGAATTCTACCAAAGATACAAAGAAGAGCTGGTACCATTTCTACTAAAACTATTCCAAAAAATTGGAAAGGAGAGACTCTTCCCTAACTCATTCTATGAGGCCAGCATCATCCTGATACCAAAACCTGGAAGAGATATAACAAAAAAACAAAACTTCAGGTCAATATCCCTGGATGAACATGGATACAAAAATTCTCAGTAAAATACTGGCAAACTGAATCCAGCAGCACATCAAAAAGCTTACCCACCACAGTCAAGTTGGCCTCACCTCCAGGATGCAAGGTTGGTTCAACATGTGCAAATCAGTAAATTTGATTTATCACATAAATAGAACTAAAGACACAAAATGCATAATTATCTCAATAGATACAGAAAAGACCTTCAATAAAATTCAACATCACTTCATGTTAAAAACTCTCAATAAATTAGGTATAGAAAGAACATACCTCAAAATAATAAGAGCCATTTATGACAAACCCACTGGAAGCATTTCCCCTTGAAAAATCAGCACAAGACAAGGATACCCTCTTCTCATCACTCCTATTCAACATAGTATTAAAAGTTCTGGCCAGGCCAATCAGGCAAGAGAAAGAAATAAAGAGTATTCAAATAGGAAGAAAGGAAGTGAGACTGTTTGCAGATAACATGATCCTATATCTAGAAAACTGCATTATCTCAGCCCAAAAGCTTCTTAAGCTGATAATCAACTTCAGCAACATCTCAGGATACAAAATCATTATGCAAAAATCACTAACATTCCTATACACCAACAATAGGTGAGCAGAGGGCCAAATCATGAATGAATTCCCATTCACAATTGTTACAATAATAATAAAATACGTAGGAATACAGATAACAAGAAAAGTGAAAGACTTCTTCAAGCAGAACTACAAACCACTGCTCAAAGAAATCAGAGAGGACATAAACAAATGGAAAAACATTCCATACTCACAGATAGGAAGAATCAGTATTGTGAAAATGGCCATACTGCCCAAAGTAATTTATAGATTCAATGCTTTCCCATTAAATTAACCCTGACAGTCTTCACAGAATTAGAAAAAAAAACTATTTAGAAATTCATATGGAACCAAGAAAAGCCTGAATAGCCAAGACAATCCTCAGCAAAAAGAACAAAGCTGGAAGCATCATGCTACCTGACTTCAAACTACTGCAAGGCTAGAGTAACCAAAACAGCATGGTACTGGTACAACAACATACATAGACCAATGGAAGAGAATAAATAACTCAGAAATAAGACCACACACCTACTACAACCATCTGATCGCCAACAAACCTGATAAAAACAAGCAATGGGGAAAATATTCCCTATGTAATAAGTGATGCTGGGAGAATTGTCTAGCCAAATGCAGAAAATTGAAACTGGACCCCTTCTTTACACCACATACAATAATTAACTCAAGATAGATTAAAGACTTAAATGTAAAACCCAAAACTATAAAAACCATAGAAGAAAATCTAGGCAATACCATTCAGGACATAGGCATGGGCAAATATTTCATGATAAAAATGCCAAAGGCAATTGCAATGAAAGCAAAAATTGACAAATGAAATCTAATTAAAGTGCTTCTGCACAGCAAAAGAAAATATAATCAGAGTGCACAGACAACCTACAGAATGGGAGAAAATTTTTGCAATCTATCCATCTGACAAAGGGCTAATATCCAGAGTCTACAGGGAACTTAAATTTACAAGAAAAAAACAAACAACCCCATTAAAAAGTGGGCAAAGGACATGAACAGACACTTCTCAAAAGAAGACATATATGAGGCTGACAAACATGAAAAAAAGCTCAACATCACTGATCATTAGAGAAATGCAAATCAAAACCATAATGAGATACCATCTCATGCCAGTCAGAATGGCATTAAAAGTCAAGAAACAACAGATGCTGGGGAGGTTGTGGAGAAAAAGAAACACTTTTACACTGATGGTGGGAATGAAAATTAGTTCAACCATTGTGGAAGACAGTGTGGCAATTCCTCAAAGATCTAGAGGTAGAAACACCATTTGACCCAGCAATCCCATCATTGAATATATATCCAAAGGAATACAAGTCATTCTATTATAAAGATACATGCATGTGTATGTTCATTAAAGTGCTATTCATGATAGCAAAGATATGGAATCAACTCAAATGCCCATCAATGATAGACTGGATAAAGAAAATGTGGTACATATACACCATGGAATATTATGCAGCCATAAAAAGGAATGAGATCATGTCTTTTTCAGGGACATGGATGGAGTTGGAAGCCATTATCCTCACAAACTAATGCAGGAACAGAAAACCAAACATGGCATGTTCTCACTTATAAGTGGGCGCTGAATGATGAGAAGAACATGGATACACGAGAGGGAATAACACACACTTGAGTCCTGTTGCTGGCAGGAGGGAGAGCATCAGGGAAATAGCCAATGGATGCTGGGCTTAATACCTAGGTGACGGGATTATCTGTGCAGCAGACCACCATGGCACATGTTTACCTATGTAACAAGCCTGCATATCCTGCACATATACCCCTGAACTGAAAAGCTGAAGAAAAAAAAAGAAGAAAGAGCTGAAATATAAAACAAAAAAGTCACTAGGTAGTCATGTCACAGGGATATAGCAGGAGTGGTGGGAAAAGGTAGGAATTAATAAAAAAGATTCAGAACTGCGTTCTCTAATGCTCGTATCATATGCCAGCTATGCAGAGGTTGGGAAAATCCAGCTAATTTAAAAGCCCAGTGCCCTGAAAAAAGACCTTTAAAACCACATGCAAATAGCCTAGTGCTAGTACTCAGCACAGATAATGTTCCAGAGACTGAAATTGGCTGCTCTCATCCAGAAGTTGTCGTCTTTGTCCTTATAGTTTTTGTCTCCCTGAGGTAGCCCTGAAATAGAAATGTGTGGGTAAATGAGCTTTGGTAACAGAAGACTGCAGTGCACAGCGCATTCAGGGCCTGAGCTGAATAAGTGTTCTGTCAACTTTTGCCTATGTAAGTTGTCAGAAGCAGTGACATCTTTGACATTTCCACCTCAGAATGGTGTATTACCATAAAATGACTGCCACTCCTGATGAGCCGTTGGCTGGGAGGTAAATGGAAGTATCAGGTATGGAATCTGAGAGCCACGGCCATTCCTCAAAGGGTACAGACCAGAGGGATCCCCTCATTATTTCTATCCCTGTGGGATCTGTTGTAAAGGAGCAGGGACAGCTGCCTTGACAACATACAGGGTTAAAAGATACATAACAAAGAAGGCAGGAAGGTTGGGAGGCAGGGAAGCAGGGACCAGTTGAGCCAGCCTCAGCTCTTTATCGAAATGATTTGGAACCTGAGGAATCTACACACAATTCTTCCTGATGTTTTCAGGCCTTGTTTCAGGAGAGCACTGAGCACCGTGTCACTTCTTGTCCTCTAATAACCCTATAGAGGCAAGGGTTTGCTTCATAGAGTTCAGATCTGGACCTCTCTTTACATCAGGAATGGGGAGCTTTTGGGACATGACTCTTAACAGTCATGTGTTGACCTCTTACTAGTTCCAAAGAGCTGCCTGCAAATCCCAATCTGCTACAGGAGGATTGTTTAAAATCAACTTTTAACTTTAATATTAGGTTTACAGAAAAGTTGTTAAGATAGTACAGGGAGTTCCCCTATACCTCATACCCAGTTTCACCCATTGTTAATATCTTACATTATTAGCATAAAATAAACTAATGAGCCAATATTGATACATTATTATTAACTAAAGTCCACATTTGCTTCAAATGTTTGTAGTTTTCATCTAATGTCCTTTTTCTAGTCTAAGATTCCTTCCAGGATACCACATTACATTTACTTACCACATCTGCAAGTAGAATCTTAAATTTAAAAAAAAGTGTGAAATCACTTAAGCGTTTTTTGTTCTACACTCCTACCTGGAATAAACACCTTACTCACCCATAAAGGAGAAATTATTTCTAAGATGCCTTTAGGCAACAACCTATATTCCTAAAATAAATAATTTGAAACAATTTCAAATTTTCCTCTTACTACACGTAGGCAAGTCAGGTCTCAGAAGGAGAGTAAGGAAAGCCTCCAGTGAGAAACAGCAGATTTTCTGTATCTCTGTTTGTTTTATAAATACCTCATTGTTACTTTTCAGCCCCTATTGTTTCCTTCCCTTCCCACCCAGGTGCTCCATAAGAATATCTTGGGTTTGTTTCAAATTCATGATTTGAGATGCTGCTTTCCAGGTTTCAAATTTCAAGAGGTTCAAAGGTTAGAAGTTATCCCTCATCTGAAGAAACATGAAATTCCACAACAGGCATGATTTTCCCAAATACATAATGAATGGCCAAATAAGCAAACAATGAGGTCTGAAGAGAAGGAGTTAACAAAGATCACTAAATCAAAATGTCTACAGAGCACTGTGCCTGGTCTCAGGAAGTGTTTATCTGGGGAAATTGAAGACTGCTTTCATCAGAACACTTTTCTTTCATATTAGATGTGTTAAAGCAAACTAAATATGGTCTGAGAAGGACTCTGTACTTCTATATTTGAGTCCTTGTGGATGAACTGTAACCTGGCTAAATAAGCAGACAAAATTGAGAACCTAACTTAGTGGGATGCATCTGTAACAATAGCTAAGTCTTGGCCAATCCCAGCAGCTGTACTTCAACCAGTCATACACTGCTAAGTGTTCAAACTGTGTTTAAATAAGGCATACACTGAGTTGTGACCAATCCAGCTGTTCTGTACCTCACTTCCAATTTCTGTATGTCACTTCCCCTTTTTGTCTACAACTATCTTCCACCACGTGGCTGTGCAGGAGTCCGTGAATCTACTGTGATTCTGGGGGCTGCCCGATTCACAAATTGTTCATTGCTCGATTAAACTCCTTTAAATTTAATTCTGCTGAAGTTTTTCTTTTATCAGATGGCAGAGTTTTAGAAAACATAAAATAAACATTAGAAATACCTTGAACCTATGCTTCAACTGTACATTGTCAGTGAAGAGAAATAAAATAGATGAATACTTTAAATTATGAAATAAATTTAATGGTGGATACAAACGAATATGAATACATCTTCAAAAGAAAAATAATTATTGATGCAACACAAAAAAATAAACCAAGAAATGAAGAATCAGGGGAATTGTTTCATTCCCTTCTCATAGTGGATGCTTCACCAAGGAACAAATGTGTGATAAGATACAATTTATTATGATGAGAGTGGTCCTTGACTTCCCATCTTCTCTGATCTTTCTAAAAGATGCCTGCCATTACCATTTCAATTTTCCTCTCTCCATTCCCTCCCTTGAGGAGAGTTTATCTCTGCCAGACAAGTTCTTCTGGCACTTTTGATGTTGGATCAAAAAATAGATGTTGTATCAGAAATAGATTAGAGAGACAGAAGGAGCATTGTAAGGGCCTCTGGAAAGATGTGTAGGGACTACACACAAGTGGAGAGCTGAACAAGAGGGGAGACAGTGAAAGCTTCATGGGCTGAGATAAAGGTAATGTTTTGGTTTCAATTTTTCCAGTGAGGCCTTGGGTAACCGACAGATGGAAAGTGAAGAAAGGGTACTTAAGGTTGTTGCTTCAATCCTCTTTGATTTCCTTTAAGAGATTCAAGGAAACAATATAAATTTTTCTTGGGCAGGGCTTCCTTAAATGTGCCTGTCATAGGTTGCAACTGACTGGGGCCAGCGTTGTGGGAAGTAAAAGAATTTACCAAGACAGTAGTGAGTTAAAGAAAGCAGGTTTTTCAGCAGAGGGGCTTGAGTGTTAGAAGGAAAATTAACAAACAGAAAGGAATAGCATCAACATCAACAAAAAGGATGTCCACACAAAAACCCCATCTGAAGGTCACCAACACCAAAGGCCAAAGGTAGATAAACACAAGACGATGAGGAAAAACCAGCACAAAAGGCTGAAAATTCCAAAAACCAGAATGCCTTTTCTCTCCAAAGGATCACAACTCCTTGCCAGCAAAGGAACAAAACTAGACGGAGAATGAGTTTGATGAATTGAAAGAAGTGGGCTTCAGAAGGTGGGTAATAACTCCTCTGAGCTCAAGGAGTATGTTCTAACACAATGCAAGAAAGCTAAGAACCTTGAAAAAAGGTTAGAGGAATTGCTAACTAGAATAATCAGTTTAGAGAAGAACATAAATGACCTGATGGAGCTCAAAAACACAGTACAAGAATGTCGTGAAGCATACACAAGTATCAATAGCTGAATCAATCAAGTAGAAGAAAGGATATCAGAGATTGAAGATCAACTTAATGAAATAAAGCATGAAGACAAGATTAGAGAAAAAAGAATGAAAAGGAACAAACAAAGCCTCAATGAAATATGGGATTCTGTGAAAAGACCAAATCTATGTTTGATTGGTGTACCTGAAAGTGACGGGGAGAATGGAACCAAGTTGGAAAACACTCTTTAGGATATTATCCAGGAGAACTTCCCCAACCTAGCAAGACAGGCCAACATTCAAATTCAGGAAATACAAAGAACACCACAAAGATACTCCTCAAGAAGAGCAACCCCGAGACACATAATCGTCAGATTCAACAAGGTAGAAATGAAGGAAAAAATGTTAAGTGCAGCCAGATAGGAAGGTCGAATTACCCAAAAAGGGAATCCCATCAGACTAACAGTGGATCTCTCTTCAGAAATGCTACAATCCAGGACAGAGTGGGGGCCAATAGTCAACATTCTTAAATAATTTTCAACCCAGAATTTCATATCCAGCCACACTAAGCTACACAAAAGGAGAAATAAAATCCTTTACAGAAAAGCAAATGCTGAGAGATTTTCGTCACAACTAAGCCTGGCTTACAAGAGCTCCTGAATGAAGCACTAAATATAGAAAGGGAAAACCGGTACCAGCCACTGCAAAAACATACCAAATTGTAAAGACCATCAACACTATGAAGAAACTGCATCAATTAGTGGGCAAAATAACCAGCTAGCATCATAATGACAGGATCAAATCCACACATAACAATATTAACCTTAAATGTAAATGGACTCAGTGCCCCAACTAAAAGACACACACTGGCAAATTGCATAAAGAGTCAAAACCCATCAGTGTGCTGTATTCAGGAAACCCATCTCACATGCAAAGACACACATGGGCTCAAAATAAAGGGATGGAGAAATATTTGCCAAGCAAATGGAAAGCAAAAAAAAAAAAAAAAAAAAAAAAAAAATTGGGGGTTGCAACCCTAGTCTCTGATAAAACAGGCTTTAAACCAACAAAGATCCAAAAAGACAAAGAAGGGCATTACATAATGGTAAAGGGATCAATTCAACAAGAAGAGCTAACTATCCTAAATATATATGCACCCAATACAGGAGCACCCAGATTCATAAAGCAAGTTCTTAGAGACCTACAAAGAGACTTAGACTCCAACACAATAGTAGTGGGAGACTAACACCCCACTGTCAATATTAGATCAACAAGACAGAAAATTAACAAGGATATTCAGGACTTGAACTTAGCTCTGGACCAAGTGGACCTAATAGACATCTGCAGAACTCTCTACTCCAAATCAAGAGAATATACATTCTTCTCAGCACCACATCACACTTATTCTAAAATTGATCACATAATTGGAAGTAAAACACTCATCAGAAAATGCAAAAGAAAAAAATGGAAATCATAACAGTCTCTCAGACCACAGTGCAATCAAATTAGAACTCAGGATTAAGAAACTCACCCAAAACCACACAATTACATGGAAACTGAACAACCTGCTCTTGAATGACTACTGGGTAAATAATGAAATTAAGGCAGAAATAAATAGTTCTTTGAAACCAATGAGAACAAAGACATAACATACCAGAATCTCTGGGACACAGCTGAAGCATGTTTTTAGAGGGAAATTTATAGCCCTAAATGCCCACAGGAGAAAATGGGAAAGATCTAAAATCAACACCCCAACATCACAATTAAAAGAAGTAGAGAAGCAAGGGCAAACAAATTCAAAAGCTAGCAGAAAACAAGAAATAAGTAAGATCAGAGCAGAACTGAAGTAGATAGAGACATGAGAAACCCTACAAAAAAAATCAATGAATCCAGGAGCTGTTTTTTCGAAAGATTAACAAAATAGATAGACCTCTAGCAAGACTAATAATGAAGGAAAGAGAGAAGAATCAAATAGACACAATAAAAAATGATAAAGGGGACATCACCACTGATCCCACAGAAATACAAACTACCATCAGAGAATACTATAAACACCTCTATGAAAATATACTAGAAAATCTAGAAGAAATGGATAAATTCCTGGACACACACACCCTCCCAAGACTAAACCAGGATGAAGTTGAATCCCTGAATAGACCAATAACAAGTTCTGAAATTGAGGCAGAAATTAATAGCCTGCCAACCAAAAAAAGCCCAGGACCAGACAGATTCACAGACAAATTCTACCAGAGGTACAAAGAGGGGCTGGTACCATTCCTTCTGAAACTATTCCAAACAAGAGAAAAAGAGGGACTCCTCCCCAACTCATTTTATGAGGCCAGCATCATTCTGATACCAAAACCTGGCAGAGACAAAACAAAAACAGAAAATTTTAAGCCAATATCCCTGATGAACATTGATGTGAAAATTCTCAATACAGTGTTGGCAAACCAAATCCAGCAGCACATAAAAAAGCTTATCCACCATGATCAAATCAACTTCATTCCTGGGATGCAAAGCTGGTTCAACATACACAAAATCAATAAACGTAATCCATCACATAAACAGAACCAATGACAAAAACCACATGATTATCTCAATAGATGCAGAAAAGGCCTTCAATAAAATTCAACACCCCTTCATGCTAAAAACACTCAATAAGCTAGGTATTGATGGAACTTATCTCAAAACAATAAGAGCTACTTATGACAAACCCACAGCCAATATCATACTGAATGAGCAAAAGCTGGAAGCATTCCTTTCGAAAACCAGCACAAGACAAGGATGCCCTCTCTCACCAGTCCTATTCAACACAGTGTTGGAAGTTCTGGCCAGGGAAATCAGGCAAGATAAAGAAATAAAGGGTATTCAAATAGGAAGAGGGGAAGTCAAATTGTCTCTGTTTGCAGATAATATGATTGCATATTTAGAAAACCCCATCATCTCAGCCCAAAATCTCCTTGAGCTGACAAGCAACTTCAGCAAAGTCTCAGGATACAAAATCAATGTGCAAAAATCACAAGCATTCCTATACACCAATAATAGACAGAGAGCCAAATCATGAGTGAACTCCCATTCACAATTGCTACAAAGAGAATAAAATACCTAGGAATACAACTTACAAGGGATATGAAGGACCTCTTCAAGGAGAACTACAAACCACTGCTCAAGGAAATAAGAGAGGACACAAACAAATGGAAAAACATTCCACGCTCATGAAGAGGAAGATGCAATATCATGAAAATGACCATACTGCTTAAAGTAATTTATAGATTCAATGCTATCCCCATCAAGCTACCTTTGACTTTCTTCACAGAATTAGAAAAAACTACCTTAAATTTCATATGGAACCAAATAAAGAGCCCAGATAGCCAAGACAATCCTAAGCAAAAAGAACAAAGCTGGAAGCATCATGCTACCTGACTTCAAACTATACTACAAGGCTACAGTAACCAAAACAGCATAGTACTGGTACCAAAACAGATATATAGACCAATGGAACAGAACAGAGGCCTCAGAAATAACGCCACACATCTGCAACCATTTGATCTTTTACAAACCTGATAAAAACAAGTAATGGGAAAGGATTCCCTATTTAATAAATGGTGTCAGGAAAACTGGCTAGCCATATGCAGAAAACTGAAACTAGACCCCCCTCTTTACACCTTTTACAAAAATTAACTCAAGATGGATTAAATACTTAAACATAAGACCTAAAACCATAAAAACCCTAGAAGAAAACCTAGGCAATACTATTCAGGACATAGGCATGGGCAAAGACTTCATGACTAAAACACCAAAAGCAACGGCAAAAAAAAGCCAAAATTGACAAATGGGATCTAATTAAACTAAAGAACTTTTGCACAGCAAAAGAAACTATCATCAGAGTGAACAGGCAACCTACAGAACAGGTGAAAAATTTTACAATCTATCCATCTGACAAAGGGTTAATATCCAGAATCTGCAAGGAACTTAAACAAATTTACAAGAAAAAACAACCCCATCAAAAAGTGGACAAAGGATATGAACAGACACTTCTCAAATGAAGACATTTATGTGGCCAACAAATGTATGAAAAAAAAGCTCATCATCACTGGTCATTAGAGAAATGCAAATCAAAACCACAATGAGATACCATCTCACACAAGTTAGAATGGCGATCATTAAAAAGTCAGGAAACAACAGATGCTGGAGAGGATGTGGAGAAATAGCAATGCTTTTACACTGTTGGTGGGGTGTGGCGATTCCTCAAGGATCTAGAACCAGCAATACCATTTGACCCAGCAATCCATTTATTGGCTATATACCCAAAGGAATATAAATCATTCTACTATAAAGACACATGCACATGTATGTTTATTGCAGCACTATTCACAATAGCAAAGACTTGGAACCAACGCAAATGCCCATCAGTGATAGACTGGATAAAGAAAATGTGGCACATATACACCATGGAATACTATGCAGCCATAAAAAAGGATTAGTTCATGTCCTTTGCAAGGACATGGATGAAGCTGGAAACCATAATTCTCAGCAAACTAACACAGGAACAGAAAACCAAACACCGCATGTTCTCGCTCATAAGTGGGAATTGAACAATGAGAACACATGGACACAGGGAGGGGAACATCACACACCGGGGCCTGTCGGGGGCTGGGGGGCTAGGGGAGCGATAGCATTAGGAGAAATACCTAATGTAGGTGACAGGTTTATGGATGCAGCACACAACCATGGCACATGTATACCTATGTGTAACAAAGCTGCACATTCTGCATATGTATCCCAGAACTTAAAGTATAATAATAATAAAAAAGAAAGCAGGTTTACTTAGAGAGAAACTATGTTGCAAGGAAGCAACAGGCAGCATGGCAGAAAAAGGACTGTCTGCCAAGAGGCAGGGGCTGGAGGGAAATTTTACATGGTGGTGGTGCTGGGGCTATGTGCAGGAGCAGGATGTGTCAGTAGGTTGTTTGTGGTTAGCCATCTCTCAGAACAGTTGCTGACAATCCCAACCTGGGGCCCCTTCCTTGACACTGCTTACTTATCAGGACTCCAGGGTGCCTTGGCTCTGAGACTGGACCACATGGGTCATAGCTTAATGGGGTCATAAATCTAACTTTGTAAGACTTTATCAGGTTCCAAATACTGACAAACTAATCTTAGTCATTTGAATCTCTGAGCCTGTTTTCTCATTTGTAAAATGGAGAAAATAGATAGGATTGACATTTCTGAATTATGTTCTATAGAAACATAATAAACATTATCTAGAAAAGTTATCCTAAGTAAAAATTTGAAAACAATGGGTTTAACATATTTAGACTAGCCTGTTACCACAAGGGGGTCTGAGAGAAGCCTTTGAAATTTAGCCAATGTGACTTGGGAATTTCGGTTAATGTTCTCCAGACTTGCTTGACTGTGGAATGCTTTTTCCATAACATCTCTCTGCTCAGTGTGTTTCAGATTATACTTTGGATAAATGCTGGACTAGATATTCTTTGTTTTTTCCTCCCTAATTCTAAAATACATGATGTTATGAAAAATCATGTCCATCAATCTAAGACATCATATAATTGATCAGTTAAGAAAATCCATTTCCCAAGAAGAAAAGGGTCCCAAGAAGAGGGATTGGTGTTTCCTAAGTAATTAAGCTTCATGAAGAATATGGCAGAAAAGAGGGCCTGGAAGGACAAGGAGGCAGGAAGGGCTGTGGAGGACTCTGTCAGGAGGAAAGTCAATAACTCTTCCAGGGTTTTCAAATTTACTTACATTTGGAGTGGCCAGAATGCTTGTTTGTGTGTGTTATTTTTTACCTTAGTTGTGAGCATAGGGGACCTGTATGTCTTCTTGGGGTGGCGGTTATCAGAGAAAGGAAGACTGTGTCTGATAGATTCAGAAGTTCTGCCACCAAGACTTTCACCCACAGAATAACACATGATGAGCAATGAATGAGACATCATTTAACATACTGCAAAAGCAGCACAGAGGATTGAAAGCTCTCAAAACAGAGAGGTGAAGCCCCACGCCTTCTCACTGGGGGCAGCTGGGGGTACTTTCTTCACACCTTGAAAATCCACCACAGGTATGTGGAGATCCAAGAATATCAGTAATTTCTAGAGACCAGAAACAAAACTTTACAGGATGACCAGTGTAAACTGATTGTAGTGGCATTTAGTGACATTTATTTCCTGTGAGCCACAACAGCTCCATATTGGCAGATCTACACAACTGGAGTTATACAGAGAAACAAAAGCAAATCAGGGCAGAAGCTGACATGCAATTCCTACTGGAGTTTCTTCCCTTCTTTAGAGGTTGGTTAGTGGACACCCCACAGGAAGAGAGGAGCCACAGCCAGGATGGCTGTCATGGAGTAATTTTCACCTACTGAAATATTAATATTTCTTATCTAAAGTAATTTTTTTTTTTTTTTGAGACCGAGTCTTGCTCTGTCACCCATGCTGGAGTGCAGTGGCGTGATCTTGGCTCACCGCAACCTCTGCCTCACGGGTTCAAGCGATTCTCCTGCCTCAGCCTCTCAAGTAGCTACAATTGTACTATATAGTTTCTCACTTGTAAAGTCTGGCCAGATAATTAGACACAATTACTCTCTTCATTTGCTCGGTGGAGAGACCGCTTTGCTAGCATGCGGAGGGCCTCACTGAACCTAACAGCACATCAGATACAGGCCACCCTCATGTGCTGCCTTGCACACACATACCCCTAAAGCGGGTCAGCAATTCCATAACAACATTAAAACGGCAACTGGGGAAGCAGAGCCCCATGGCCGAGAGGCACCCAACCAGATTGCAGTGCTATTTTTATCCCTTGAGCTGAGCGTATTGATGGAATGGAGAATTACTTTTGTGATTAAACGTGGCCAAAAACCTAGCAAGTGTTAATCTCTGGAAATCTGTTACAAATTGGATGGCAAGCACCAGCAAACTGCTATTTTTTAAATCTAAAAATAGTTCTTGGTTCTCTTGTAAGTAATGCAGCAGGAAGACAAGAAATTTTAATCGGTCAGAGTGGTTTGTTTTTTACAGTCAATTCCTGAATATAATAGCAGGGATGGGTCTCTGGAGCCCCAAGTGAGAGGAGTCCAGTGCTGAGAGGATGGGCAGATGCCCTGGAGAGCCTGCATGTACATCTCTTAGCTGTTCTGGCCTAGATAACACAGCTCTAGAACCAGAAATACTCCAACTCGACATTTTGGGGGCATTTATGTGATTGCACTGGGAGTAGGGTCATACATGGGCAAAATCAGGGTGGTGGATTCACTGACTGGGTACCAGTTTGAACCAGTGATGAATGCATTGGCCATATAAAGTTAGTATTGGCTCCATTTCCTCTAGCTGTGTCCCTTTGGAAATCTGGTCCTGTTTGTTCTGTCATGGAAGTGGAGTTTCCAGTTGGGGTTCATGCGGAGGTGGCTGGTGCCAAACCAGCTAAGGCATAGCACCTCCGGACCTGGTGGTACAGCACGATTCTTCAGTCATACAAACCCAGCCCTTCATGAACACTTTTCAGAACACTCCCTCCACGGCTCAGTCCCACATTGTCTAGTATTCATTCCCTGTCCCCTTTAAGGAGCCCAGCTACACTTCGGCTCAGCTTTCTCTTGCTTGGGTGGAGACCCTAGACCCTCTCATTTCCAGTGATGTTCTTAACCCTCCCACTTTTAACCTTACCCAGTGTGCCTGTTCCATATCCCAGGGCCTCTGTTCTATTTCCCCATCACACTCCAGTTCTGTGCCTGTGGCAGCCTCACGGGCTGGGGCAGAAACTTTGCCAGACTCCTCTCCCTGTAGCTTGCCCCCATCTCCTCTTTCCATCTCCCAACAGAAATCCTGCTTCAATCTGCATAGTCTCCTGAGACCTAAGGATGAGAACCTTCACTAGCTAGACACTTTTGATGCCAGGCCCACCCTATCAGATCATACTTGTGAGAAAGCATTATCTTTCCAGGATAGCACAGTGGTTAAAAGCACGGGATAGACATTTATCCTGTCTTTCCTGTATTGAATGTATTTTAGGGGGTCTAACTAGTTGACAAGGGTAAGTTGTTCTTATGGAATTCTAGCTAATAAATGAATAAAGAATAGTGGAATTAGAAAATTAGCACTTTGGAACACCCAGTGAAACAAGGGGTCTATTCTAGGCAATCATCAGTGACTGCTCAAAGCATTAGGTAAAATTTTGATGGGGAATTTTATAAAGGATGGATCAACTTGACAACCTGATTTGACTAATCCACCTTAAAGGTATTAATGGAAAGACAGCCAGATATTATGAGCCTTCTAAAGGGATTCAATGGAAATTTCATAGCCCCGTCATGAGGTAACCTTTTAAAAACTTAAATCTGAATCTAATCAAGTCTTCAGATGCAAATATTAGTTTAGAAACTTATGGGGGATAGAGGAATATGTTAAATGACATTGTGTGGACTCAGACAAATAAAGATCTTGAGATTCCACCATACAATAAATAAGCCAGTATTCAACAAAAAAAAGGAAGAGTTACCATTTTATGAGGTCAGCATCATCCTGATACCAAAGCCGGGCAGAAACACAACCTAAAAAGAGAATTTTGGACCAATAACCTTGATGAACATCAATGCAAAAATCCTCAATAAAATACTGGCAAACCAAATCCAGCAGCACATCAAAAAGCTCATCCACCATGATCAAGTGGGCTTCATCCCTGGGATGCAAGGCTGGTTCAACATACACAAATCAATAAATGTAATCCAACATATAAACAGAACCAAAGACAAAAACTACGTGATTATCTCAATAGCTGCAGAAAAGGCCTTTGACAAAATTCAACAACCCTTCATGCTAAAAACTCTCAATAAATTAGGTATTGATGGGTCGTATCTCAAAATAATAAGAGCTATCTATGACAAACCCACAGCCAACATCATACTGAATGGGCAAAAACTGGAAGCATTCCCTTTGAAAATGGGCACAAGACAGGGATGCCCCCTCTTCACCACTCCTATTCAACATAGTGTTGGAAGTTCTGGCCAGGGAAATCAGGCAGCAGAAGGAAATAAAGGGTATTCTATTAGGAAGTCAAATTGTCCTGTTTGCAGATGACATGATTGTATATCTAGAAAACCCCATCGTCTCAGCCCAAAATCTCCTCAAGCTGATAAGCAACTTCAGCAAAGTCTCAGGATACAAAATCAACGTACAAAAATCACAAGCATTCTTATACACCAATAACAGACAAACAGAGAGCCAAATCATGAGTGAACTCCCATTCACAATTGCTTCAAAGAGAATAAAGTACCTAGGAATCCAACTTACAAGGGATGTGAAGGACCTCTTCAAGGAGAACTACAAACCACTGCTCAATGAAATAAAAGAGGATACAAACAAATTGAAGAACATTCCATGCTCATGGGTAGGAAGAATCAATATCGTGAAAATGGCCATAGTGCCCAAGGTAGTTTATAGATTCAATGCCATCCCCATCAAGCTACCAATGACTTTCTTCACAGAATTGGAAAAAACTGAAGTTTATATGGAACCAAAAAAAGAGCCCACATCGCCAAGTCAATCCTAAGCCAAAAGAACGAAGCTAGAGGCATCATGCTACCTGACTTCAAACTATACTACAAGGCTACAGTAACCAAAACAGCATGGTACTGGTACCAAAACAGAGATATAGACCAATGGAACAGAACAGAGCCCTCAGAAATAATGCCACGTATCTACAACTATCTGATCTTTGACAAACCTGACAAAAACAAGCAATGGGGAAAGGATTCCCTATTTAATAAATGGTGCTGGGAAAACTGGCTAGCCATATGGAGAAAGCTGAAACTGGATCCCTTCCTTACACCTTATACAAAAATTAGTTCAAGATGGATTAAAGACTTACATGTTAGACCTAAAACCATAAAAACCCTAGAAGAAAACCTAGGCAATACCATTCAGGAGACAGGCATGGGCAAGGACTTCATGTCTAAAACACCAAAAGCAATGGCAACAAAAGCCAAAATTGACAAATGGGATCTCATTAAACTAAAGAGCTTCTGCACAGCAAAAGAAACTACCATCAGAGTGAACAGGCAACCTACAGAATGGGAGAAAATTTTTGCAACCTACTCATCTGACAAAGGGCTAATATCCAGAATCTAAAATGAACTCCAACAAATTTACAAGAAAAAAACAAACAACCCCATCAAAAAGTGGGTGAAGGATATGAACAGACACTTCTCAAAAGAAGACCTTTATGCAGCCAAAAAACACATGAAAAAATGCTCACCATCACTGACCATCAGAGAAATGCAAATCAAAACCACAATGAGATACCATCTCACACCAGTTAGAATGGCAATCATTAAAAATTCAGGAAACAACAGGTGCTGGAGAGGATGTGGAGAAATAGGAACACTTTTACACTGTTGGTGGGACTGTAAACTAGTTCAACCATTGTGGAAGTCAGTGTGGCGATTCCTCAGGGATCTAGAACTAGACATACCATTTGACCCAGCCATCCCATTACTGGGTAGATACTCAAAGGATTATAAATCATGCTGCTATAAAGACACATGCACACGTATGTCTATAGCGGCACTATTCACAATAGCAAAGACTTGGAACCAACCTAAATGTCCAAAAATAGACTGGATTAAGAAAATGTGGCACATATGCACCATGGAATCGTATGCAGCCATAAAAAATGATGAGTTCATGTCCTTTGTAGGGACATGGATGAAACTGGAAACCATCATTCTCAGCAAACTATCGCAAGAACAAAAAACCAAACACCGCATATTCTCACTCATAGGGGGGAATTGAGCAATGAGAACACATGGACACAGGAAGGGGAACATCACACTCTGGGGACTGTTGTGGGGTGGGGGGCAGAGGGAGAGATGGCATTAGGAGATATACCTAATGTTAAATGACGAGTTAATGGGTGCAGCACACCAACATGGCACATGTATACATATGTAACAAACCTGCACGTTGTGCACACGTACCCTAAAACAAAGTATAATAATAATAAAATTTTTTTAAAAAAGGAAGAGTTACCTGTTATAAATATTTTTAAAAATCAAGACCATACCAACCAAAAGAAACACATGGGTGAAAGTGCTTTGTAAATGGCCAAGTTGTTATACATTAGCTATTATTATTATAATGATTGCTCTACATCTTAGTCCCAGATCCTTAAGTCAAAGATATTCATTGTTAAGATAGGCTTCAGAAACTATCCACTTTATTTTCTAAACCTTGTGTCTCGAACATTTAAAGAAGCGTAGACAGAATGTGAGGAAAACACAATTTTCTAATGAATAGGAGAAAGCTATGACAAACAGCCTAAATCATCAAGCAATGGCAAAACCAAAAGTCTAATCAGACATCAGTATCTTATTCTGAAACCTGCATACACTTTTTAGAAACCTTCTGATTGCAGAAAGCTTTGGCATGGTCACTTAAACACACTCATGTACTCACTTTAAACAGTATGATAATGTTTCTATATGCCCATATATACATTGACAAAATTTGTTAATATTTGTTTGTATATATATATATATACACCTTATAGCCATGAATAAATAACAATCCTTTTAATTTTTCTCTCCCCCAGGTAAAATCTTATAAAGTAAAACATTGACTATTGGACACTCATGTGAAATAAATTCATCTGGATACATGAGGAATTCCAAATTAATCACAATTTGACCTTTACAATTATCAGTTTTAGGTTTTGCTTTTGTGGATGGTAACCTTTCTGAAATGTGCTTCTCTCTTCTCTGCATCTTAAAAGAAGAATACCAAACAATTCCTTGACCTGAGGCTTGTCATTATGAACATGGTAATACAAGGGTGTAATATAAGCCTTTGGAGTTCATTCAAGGTATTTAAGGTGTTGACTATTTTCCAATCCATGAAATGACCTCAGCTGACTGTTCTTTGAATCCTTTTTTGCTGTTGTTGCATGAAATCAATATCTTTTCTATTGTTCAGCAGTATTTCATCTTATGGATATACCACAATTCATTTATCAATATTTAAAAAATGTGTATATGCTACAAACATACAATTCATTGCTAATATTTTTTGCTTTAGACTAGGGGTTAGCAAAAGATGGCCTGCCGCTCTACAAGTCACAACCAACTACTGCCTGATTTTGCATGGCTCATGAGCTTCAGAATAGCTTTTACATTTATCAACTGTTGGAAAATCAAGAGCAGAATAAACACCCCTATGTAATATGTCCATGTAACAAAATTTCACTTATACTCCCTAAGTCAATTCGTTTAAAAAGTAGAATACATTGTGGCACATAAAAATTATATGAATTCTTATTTCTACATTTTACAGTTTTTCTTTCTACTCTCTGTGTTTCAGCTTGCCTCTGCAGTAGCTACTTGGTCATCCCTTCTAATTGCTGCTCCCAATCTGTTTTATCACCAGATAATCAAGCTCATTGATTTGCAGGCAAAATAAGAGTAAAGAGAGTCTGCTGAACACCAAGATTCTTTTGTAGGTAAAGTGCGTGACCTTTAGTACCTGGGCTTTGTGAACAGTATTTTGCGGCTAAGAGGTGTTTTCTGTTGCCTTTCAGGTTCTTAGTTATGTTTCACATAAGTGAATGAGGCTGCCTAAAAAATGATGGTTCAGAAATACAAGATAAAAAAATGTAACCTTGCAGTGTACTTGAGTTGAGGCTTCCATTAACTCCTTTTAGGGAAAAAGAATTTAGTGCCATGAAAAACTGAATCTTGCTTTTCTTAAATTCAGAATGAACCTCTGTACCATCATTATGCTGAGACCCCAAACTCTGATTACAAATTACCCTTTTAAAGCAAAAATAACGAATTTAATATCCTCCTCAGATCCTATTTGAATAAATTTACTGTGTATACTGGTCCCCTGGAAAGTGGAAGGTTACAAAGACTATATGTACAGTTCCTTCACATACAAATTCCTGGCAGTACTATGAGCATTTAATACTCACAAATGATTTTCTGATTAAAGATAATTTTTTTTCAGCCCAATTGGAGCAATACTTGGATACAGTTAGGGTAGGCCTGTGATTTTTATGAAATGCCTGGTTAAAGTGTATTGTTCTAACCCTCTCACCTGTATGAACCTCACCCCCACAATCTCTCCCTTCCTTTTTGCCTGAATCAACACAGGTCCCTAATATGACACCAAATAATGTCCCCAGCCCCAACCTCTTTCATTTAGATCTTGGGTATCCTCAGCTTATTCAGATTAGATAAATAGTAAGTGCTTGGAGATAACAACCAGAACTCTTCAGGTCCTCTCCATAATACCTACTAGTGATTTCTGTAATATCAGAGTTTAGTGCTTTTCCCAATTACAATGGGCTTACCTCGCTCCTTGCAATTGGAAGTGGAATGTCTGTGATTTCAGTAAGTGCACAGAGCAATGGACGTGTGGTTTAAGAGCACAAGCTAGGTAATCCTAGGCTTTTCTGAGGATTCAGCAGCCTAAATGCATAGAGAATAATGAGAGCATTACTGCAGGAACAAAGCATTTCCAACTAAAATGCAATGTCCATTAGCACATCCTCACAGCACTCTCTCCTCTTCACAAGGCTGGGAAATCACAGGAGGAAGCTGAGCTGATTTGATGAGACTAAAATCCCTTTTAATTATGATGAATAACCTAGCTGCTATTATTATTTGAGCCAAACAAATGTATAATTGCCACTATTCAGAAGTTCTTTCTCTTAAAATGACAAATATATTTATGACAACAAACTGTTCCTGAGATGGAAAAACAAAAATTCTCAAAATATATCTTCTGCATTGTTGGTTTGCCTCTGAGATACTCTGCTTTTATTCACATTTTAATAAAGTATCAGTGGTGGTGGGTTACAGGAGTAGGAAATAGTAAAGTTTTCTGTTTTCAGGATCAGGAATATTCCCATTATTTTCATTTTGAAAACAATTTGCAGGCTCCCAGTTACCTGTTCTGGGAATCACAAAAAGTTAACTGAATTTGCTCTAAAAATTTACAGAAAATTAGAACTGGTAGAATTGTTTGAGGGATTAGTGTTATCTCATTCAGAGTGCCTTGGTTAATGAGCTCAAGGCAAAAGTTCAACCCCAGTGAAACCCATAGGCCATAGTCCTGACCCACTCATCCTAAAAACATAGGTAAGGCTGGTGGACCAGTCTTACAAGTACCCTTGTATATTAAAGGCTAACCAGTCTACATTTGCATGAGCCAACTTTAGATGGAGAACAAGAGACAATAAAGCATAGTGGTTAAGTACACTGGACTTAAAATCTAATAAACCTAGATTCAAATCCAGCTCCACCACTAAATAGTTGGTTCATTTTTGGCATGGTACTTATTCTCTTTGAGCCTTATTTGCTTCATCTATAAATTGGAAGTGGTAATAGTACACAAAAGTTTAAGGCTAAATAAGCATTCTAGGTATTTTAAGCAGAAAGGGATTTAATACAGGGAAGTGGTGTTTAAAAACTTGTTGGAAAGACTGGAGCAGTGCAAGTCAGGGGAGCCACCCATAGGCCATATACTTCAATGGCATATCATCATTACTGAATTCCATAGGCCCTGAAGCTGCTGTTGCTGCAGCCACAGCTGCCTCTTCTTCCCACAAAGCTGGTGACTAACACCATATTGTGGAATTCTCTGTAGCAAACACTCACATTCCTCTGACCTTACTTGCTAGCAAGGATGTAGCCACGACCTCACTTTTATCTTCCAAATCTTGGGCCATTGCCTCTCACAGGTAGCATCCAGAACCCCAGCTTTAAGGGAATCTAGCTTTTATAATAGATTTCCAACACCAGCAATGTAGGAATGTGCATGGAAAGAGATGTGACTGAATACTACATGGCAACAGACAAAATCACACATGACACCTACCTCATTGACTTGCTGTAAGGATTATATGAGATTATTCGGGTAAAACACTTAGCACAGTGTCTGGAATATAGTAAGCACTCAATATTTATGTGGTCATTTACATAGTTGTTATGTTACTGAAACTATGGCATCCCTTGTGCATTAAATGCAACTTACTCACACAGTTCTCCTTGGGCAGCCGGATCTCTCCCTCCTTGAACAACTCTTTCAACATTAATTCCTGTATGTCTAAGGCCCTGTATCAAGGCCATCTCATTTTCCTTTGGCTACCAATCTGCCCCAGGCTTTTCTCAATTCCAAGTTTTATCCCATCTTTATCTGTCCACATACCATTACCTGGCAAAATGTATCTCTTATAAATTCTTAGCAGTTAAGCAAACAAACAAAGAAAAAATGATTTTTTTTTTCTTTGAGGGCAAAGAGGGCTTCATCTTCAAACATTCCCAGGGCAAGAGGAAGTATTTACCTTCCATCTACCTAAAGCAGAAAAGAAAAGGGAGAAGGCTGGGCATGGCAGCTCATACCTGTAATCCTAGCACTTTCGGTGGCCAGGGTAGGTGGATTGCTTGAGCGCAAGAGTTCGAGACCAACCTGGGCAATATGGTGAAACCCCATCTCTACACAAAATAAAAAATTAGCTTGATGTGGTAGCGCACACCTGTAGTCCCAGCCACTTGGGAGGCTGAGATGGGAGAATCACCTGAGCCCAGGAGTAGAGGCGACAGCAGTGAGTCATAATGATCACACCACTGCACTCTAGCCTAGGTGATGGACTGAGACTCTATCTCAAAAAATAAAGAAGAAATAAATAAAAGGGAGAAAAAAATACTTATGCCAATTGAAGCAGGCTGAAAGGTCCTATCCTGATAAGTAGTTACATATAGTCAGGTCTCAAGTAGGAAGTATTTCTAAGATTCTGAAGTCAGAAGTGTAACTATGTTCCCCCCAATCTAAGATGTTAAAAGCCCCAAGATCATCAAGAGTTTAGGTGACATCTCCCAATTCAAGATGGAAAACTGAGCATATAGATTTACTGCTTTCTTTCACAAAATTCTATCAAAGAGGTAGCAAAATTTAACAGAAAAGAAAAGCTGTGGTAGTATTGAAAACAGAGTGCTGCCATGGTCTGAATGTGTCTCCCCAAAATTCATAGGTTGAAACTTAATCCCCAATGTGATAGTATTAAGAGTTGGGGCCTTTAGGAGGTGATTAAGTCATGAGGGCAGACCCCTCATGAATGGGATTGGTCACCTTATAAAACAGGCATGAGGGAGCTGTTCACCCTTTCTGCCTCCTTCCACTATGGGAAGACACAGAAGGCAGCATCTTTGATAAACATCTATTCACCACACATTGAATCTGCTTGTGCCTTGGACTTCTCAGGATCCAGAACTCTGAGAAATAAATTTCTGTTTATAAATTACCTAGTCCATGGTATTCTGTTACAGCAGCCTAGACAAACTAAGACCCATGCCATTAGCAGCTCAGAGATTTTTGATGAATTTCCTGAGGGGAAAGAAAATAGGAATCGGGTAGATAGATAAACTGGAGCTGCTGAGAAGAGATTTGGAATATTTACAGAAAGAAGCCTTGGCAGGGAAGAGAGTTATTCTCCTGGCAGGCTCTGAACTAGGAGAGCCAAGTCAGGGAATGTTCTTTCTACTTCTTGGCATCTGTCCTCCTCCTCCTCCTCCTCCCTACCTGGCCAAAATAAAGACCTGCAGGAGGGAATAGTAAATAGAATGGGAGTTCTGCTTGGAAAGGGATCACTGAAAGGAGCAGAGCAGATCTTGAGGGAACTCCAGAGAAAGAAAAGGAAAGGAAGCGCTACCTAGAGGGAAGTACAGCGAAGAACTTCCCACACCACTAACACAAGAGTAAATACGCTGTATCTTGGCAATTGTGGAGGTGTTCTCTACTTATGCCCCCTAAAAGAAGGCCATACGTTGACACAATCTCTTCACTTTCATGGAAGCCAGAGTCAGCCCAGTGACTTGCATGAGAAGCCAGAGAACAGATAAAGAGAGGATCCCTATATCCTAACATTGCCCTTCACACATAAATGTGAACAGTTAAAGATTATTAGACATTTGAGGAAAACCAAGAACATGGATTAACAGGAAATATTAAGATTTGTAAAAGGCAGAACGTTTATTCTGAAGAAAACAGAGATACTATCAGATACAGAAAAAAGTTTGAAAATTCAAGTTAGTATGCTTCTTAGTGTTGAGAGAATTCTGCCTCCATAAAACAAGAACATGCTGCTATGAAAAAGGAGCAATGATAGAATAAGAAATATTCTTAGAAATTAAGACTATCTTACTAAAATAAAATAGTATATTAGAAAGTTTAGAAGAATATCACTCAGAACACAGTAAATATACAAAGAAATGTAAAATATGAGAGAAAACATGAAAACATGATGTTAATCTAGGAACTTCAACACTAAGAATGAGAGTTTAAGAATGATGCAACAGAAAAAAATTAGGAGTGATAATTATTTTAAAAACTAAGGCAAAAAAATTTCCCTGAGTTGAAGGTTTTTGAGAATTTTATACTAGCTGAAACACTACCAGATTACACTGAAACAGGGCAGAAAGAGGATGAAATGCAAGAAGGTTGTCAGATTCTCAGGATTCTACAGGCAGAGGACAGGCTGATTAAACTACTCAGTTGCAAACTCTACTACCCTTTTATGAAAAAGGAAGAATGACTCAGACAGTGGAGCTGAGGGTCCAGAAAGTGGAACCTGGAGCCCCACAGGATTATGTGCAGGCCTTGAAACCTAATGGAGTTTGCCCTGCTGGATTTTGAAATTGCTTGGACCAGTAATTTCTTCCTTCCCCTTTTTCCCTTTTAAATGAGAATGTCTATAACTGTTATTCTATACTTGTCCCACTACTAATTTTGGGAAGAGATAACTTGTTTCTTGAGTTTTACAGGTTCACAGATGGAGATGAACTTCACCACAAGAAGGGTCATGCTCAGAGTCTCACTCATACCTGATTTAGATGACTTAGATGAAATTGAGGGGCTTTTAGGCTGATGAGACTTGATTTTAGACTTTGAGTTGATGCTGTAATGGGTTGAGACTTTTGAAGATATTAGGATGGGGTGTATGTATTTTTCATGTGGGTTGGATATGAATTTAGAAGGCCAAGGACAGACTGTGCTAGACAGAATAATGGCTCCTCAAAAAAGTTCACATCCTTACCCCTGGAATTTGCCTTACATGGTAAAGGGATTTAGAAGATTCAGCAGGGATCTTGAGATGGGGATATTACCCTGGATTATCCAGGTAATCTAATCACAAGGGTCTCTATAAGAAGAAAGTAGAAAGGTCAGAGAGAAAAGGCAATGTGATAACAGAGTCAGTAAGAGAGAGACTTGAAGAGGCTATGCTGCTGGCTTTGAAGGTGGAGGAAAGGGCCACAAGCTAAGAAATGCAGGCAGCCTCTAGAAGCCAGAAACAGCAAGGAAATGGATTCTTCCAAAAAGCCTTAAGAAGACACGGAGCCCTGTTGACTCATTTTGGACTTTTGACTTCCACAGCTGCAGGATAATAAATGTGTGTTATCTTAAGCCATTAAATTTGGGGTTGTTATAGCAACAATAGGAAACTAATAAAGAGACCAAAATCTTCAAAAATAACCTATTCAATATCAGGCCAGATAAGTGGAGGTCAGTCAAGGCCGCGAGAAGGAGGGAGATCACTGAAATACATCATTGCAATATTTTAAAAACATTAAGGAGAGTGACTAGACCCTAAACTTTTTGAAAAAAAATTCTTTTAGACAGAGTCTCACTCTGTCACCTAGGCTAGAGTGCAATAGCACTATCTTGGCTCACTGCAACCTCCACCTCCAGGTTCAAGCAATTCTCCCACCTCAGTCTCCTGAGTAGCTGGGACTACAAGCATGTGCCACCATGCCTAGCTAATTTTTTGTATTTTTAGTAGAGATGGGGTTTCACCACATTGGCCAGGCTGGTCTTGAACTCCTGACCTCAAGTGATCCGCCCACCTTGGCCCCTCAAAGTGCTGGGATTATAGGTGTGAGCCACCAGGCCTGGCCTAGACCCTAAACTTAAAGGGTAGTGGGAAAGAATATGGAAAAAGTAAGTTTCAGCAACATTAAATACTAATAGACAATGGAGCAATTCCTTCAGAGTCTGAGATAAATTTATTTTGCTTTTAATCTATAATGCTATACATAGTCAAACTCTTAGTTCACCATAAGGACAGAACAAAGATATTTTCGGACATGTAAAGATACAGAAAATTTACCCGCCTATACCTCTCTTGTATCATCATTTTTTTAGGGAGTTACTTAAGGATATGCTCCAGTATACAAGGATGTAAAGCAAGAAAAAGGTAGATATAGGATCCAGAAAACAGTGGCTTCAATTCAGGAAAGTAGCTCAGAGAAGTTCCAGGATAAGAGCTGGGCAGGTGGCTTTGGGGAGCAGCCAGAACAGGTAAGGTTCTAGAGAGAGAGGACTAGCGCTGGGGGGAGGAAGGGATTCCATGAACTACATACGATTACAAAGAAATTGGAAGTCCCTTATACTGTGAAAAGGGCACAGAATAGATGAATAAGGATGATAAGGAAAAAAAAAAAAAAAGAAAGAAAGCATTTAAAGAATTTAGGATACATTAAAGGTGATACGAATTATCGCCCAAATGAAAGTAACCTGGAAGTCAGTGAGCTTCAGAAAAAATAAAATTGATTCCAAGCAAGAGAGAGCCCAAAGAAGAAGAAGCTGGAAGATAACAGAAATACAATGATGAGTGAATATGGTTCTTTTTCCAGCAACTAAAAAAGAAGGCAATTGGAAACTCCCAAACAAGACAATAGCCACCTATAAGAAAGGTGTGGTTCAATTATGAAGCAAAGGTTGCTATGACATGATGGATGGTGACCAACTGGTGAACTGTAAGAAAGAAAAATCAATTTTATCACTTTCCTTTTAAGTCATGACATTGGAGTCAGAGAGAAAAAAATGTAATCATTTCTTCTTGGCTCTAACGGAAAAATTTATATAACATAAACTGTAAATACTTTTTTTTTGAGATAGAGTCTTGCTCTGTCACCCAGGCTGGAGTGTAGTGGCAGGATCTTGGCTCACTGCCAGCTCCACCTCCTGGGTTCACGCCATTCTCCTGCCTCAGCCTCCCAAGTAGCTGGGACCACAGGCGCCCGCCACCACACCCGGCTAATTTTTTGTATTTTTAGTACTGATGGGGTTTCATCATGTTAGCCAGGATGGTCTCGATCTCCTGACCTTGTGATCTGCCCGCTTCAGCTTCCCAAAGTGCTGGGATTACAGATGTGCGCCACTGTGCCCAGCCAACTGTAAATACTTTTAACTCGTTTTCATTTTTTAAAAATGAACCTATGGAGAAAGTGTGAAAGACAACTATGGCTTCAGAACAAATATCAGTGTTGCCAAGATTACTGTTTCCTCCCTACCAAATGAAATCAGTAATCAGTGGACATAATCAGCTTGGGTTTCGGGGTTATATTGTATGAAAAATAACATTTCTTTAAACATTAGAATTACACTCAACAGTTGTTCTCAGACTTAAGCTTGCATCAGAATCACCTGGAGGGCTTGTTAAATCACAGATTGCTGGTCTCACCCCAGAGTTTCTGGTTCAGTGGGTCTGGGGTGGGGCCCAAGAATTTGCTTAAGTTTTCAGGTGATACAGGTTGAGTGTCTCTTATCCAAAAAGCCTGGGAACACTTGAGTTTCAGATTTTTGATTTTTTTTGGAATTTGGAATATTTGCATATATTATACATAATGAAGATATCTTGGGGATAGGACCCAAGTCTAAACACACATACACACACACACACACACACATACCCCTTATACACATAGCTTACATTTAATTTTATATAATATTTTAAATAATTTTGTGTATGAAACAACGTTTGTGTACGTTGAACCATCAGAAAGAAAAAGGTGTCACTATCTCAGCCACCCATGTGGAAAATCTGGTATCTAGCATCACCATCATCTCTGACTCTGAATTTATATGCTACTAATAAGCATTTTCAAAAAGTTTTGGATTTTTGAAGCATTTTGGATTTTGGATTTTCAGATTAGGGATGCTCAACCTGTACTAATTTGAGGGCGATACAAATATGAGGCAGAGTGGTGGTGGTGAATGAGACCAAATGAGCACTGATCATACTTCCCATCCCAGCTCACTTATTCGGCAAAATGCAGGTGCAGCTGAAATCATCATTCACACTATTTAAGAGTTCTGCCTCCCCCACACCCCCTCGGCCTGTCTTCCGCCTGTCCCCGTTTTCTCTCTCACTTCTTCCTCATACCCACTTTCCTCTTCTTTTGTGGCCAGATGAAGTTAGCTAATACGTATGAGCTAAGTGCACACATATTGCAACTGCACTCTATCTTCATATTATAAAGCGAGGAGTCAAGATAATTTACGTATCACTAATAGGATTAAAAATAAGAAGTTTAGTCATATTATTTGTAGTGAAAAAAGTAACATAGAGAGGACTTTACAAGAGCAACGTAACTTTGTTGTGAGAAAGGAAGGGAGTAATGTAAGTGAACTAAGAACTCATCTGTCATAGGAGGAAGAGTCAGCAGCTGTATTAGTCCGTTTTCACATTGCTGTAAAGAAATACCCAAGACTGTGTAATTTATAAAGGAAAGAGGTTTAATTGACTCACGGTTCCGCATGGCTGGGAAGGCCTCAGGAAACTCACAATCATGGTGGAAGGCGAAGAGGAAGTAAGGATCTTCTTCACATGGTATCAGGAGAGAGAACTGCAAGCAGGGGAAATGCCAGACACTTATAAAACCATCAGATCTCGTGAGAACTCACTATCAAAAGAAGAGCATGGGGAAAACCGCCCCCATGATCCAATCACCTCTCTTCCTTGACACATGGGGATTACAGATCCCTTCCTCAACATGTGGGTATTACAATTCCAGATGAGATTTGGGTGGGGACACCCAGCCAAACCATACCAGCAGCATACACTTAATATTTGCAGACATGGAAGAAACCACTTGAAGAACCAGAATCTGGAATATTAAAGAGGGAGCTCAGGGCTGGGCAGAGGTGAGGTAAAGATCGAGTCTTTAAGTAACTGCCCTGGGCAGCAGCACTAGCAGGCCTAGGGATAGAACAAGGTGGAGGAAACCTTGTTTCTCATATTGTAAACTTCAGTCCCTTGTGAATTTATTTTGTAATGCTATTACTTCTATAATAACCAAATAACACATGTTTTTAAATTTTTATTTTAAAATTTAAATAAGTCAGTTAGATGAACCCAGTGATGTGAGCTTTTATTCCTAGGACCCTGAAGGGCTGAAACAATAACTCGCCAAGGGCTGATAACAGCATTTTTGCTGCTTTCCCAGTGGAAGCCCCAATCACCAGTTCCTGTTCATTTGACCTCTTGTTTCTCAAATTGGAGGAAAGGCCCCCTTCGCACAAACACCCATTCACCTGCATCCAAGATGCCTTCAATCTTGGATGGCCTGACGTGTAAAAGGCTCTTCGCCTTTCTGAACACCCCCAGAAGTAGACTTGTCCTTTTAGTTTCACTGTCCCCTGCGTTTCAGAAACCTTAAACAAGTACTGCAGAGATAAGACTGGGAGATACCTGAGAAAAATTACCCTGCATCCCAGTTCATTATGACCTTGTGGCTCATAACAAGATTCGGTCACTTTAATTCCTTTACTGGATAGTAAATTTCCTGACCATTAAGTTACATGATTAATTGTCATTTACCCCCAGTTCTCAACTTCAAAAAGTAATTAAGCCCCAGAGATGTTGTATGGGTATCCAAAATGCATTACAAATTTCCAAACAAACAAGATTAATGCCAGCCCAGCAATGCTGACTCCCAGGCCTACATTTGTCTTAATGACTGTTATTCCTCAAGGCAGTAATGAGTCTTGCCACTGGGCACTAGACTGTTGGCCACCTGAGCCTCATACTTTTTTGCAACATGCAGTTAAGGCCTTGGCATTCATTCAAGCCCCAGCCTTGAATCATCCGTCTGAAATTCAGACCTGGGTTAGGGGCGGCGGCTCACACCTGGAATCCCAGCCCTTTGGGAGGCCGAGGCGGGTGGATCACTTGAGGTCAGGGGTTTGAGACCAGCCTGGCCAACATAGCAAAACCCCATCTCTGCTAGAAATACAAAAGTTAGCTGGGCGTGGTGACATGTGCCTATAGTCCCAGCTACTTGTGGGGCTGAGGTAGGAGAATTACTTGAACCCAGGAGGCAGAGGTTGCAGTGAGCTGAGATTGTGTCATTGCACTCCAGCCTGGGTGACAGAGTAAGACCTTGTCTAAAAAAAAAAAAAAAAACCTGAAAGGTTCTGCTCCGGGAGACTGGGATCTGGAATTGCAGTGCTGATGTCATGCCCAGCATCACTCGCTTGGCAGGACACACTGGCTAAGCGCTCCGACTCTGGACAGACAGCTCTGAGTTTAATTTCTTGCCTGTCATTTTTGAGCTATGAGTTTTTGGGCAAGTCACACAGTCTCCTTGAAACTCACTTCCCCCATCTGTAAAATGGAGAGACTGCCGATAGCATCTATTTCATGAATCCTGTATGAGGACTAAATAGAATGATGTTTATATATGCATATAAGGTGCCTGAAATACATTCATTGACGGTTAGCTTTTAATATCAACCATGCCATTTTTCTTGTTAGAATTGACATCTCGATTAATTAGATTTATTAAATTGTCTAGGAGAGAGAAGTCAAAGCATAAACTACTACTAGAAATAGGAAGAGTTAAGCCCAAAAACTGATCCCTTCCACAAGGAAAGCACCTCAGTGCAGATGGTTTGGAAAGAGCTCTTTGACATTTGGCTCACCCTCAAGTTTCCTGTTCATAATCACAGGCGACTTCACATGGGTTGTAACAAGGACATCCTAAATGAAAAGTGAGAATGACCATCTCTAACAAAAGCCGGAGGAGCTCGCTCACTGCGATGAAGGCCCTGTGATGGGTTAACCATCCTGGGGGCAGAGCAAAGCAGTGTGACAGCTTCCCAAGAAGCTATTTTTATCTTGTGTTTTGAGCATCTGACTCAAGCTGGGTAAAAGGGTTCATTTTCTCACTTGGAAAGTTTTCAAAACACCAAAGGATTTGGTCAAGAGGGAAATATACTCACTCCAGCCAAATCTTTTTCCGTGGTCAAAAAAAAAAAAAAAAAAAAAAGGCCAGCAAAAATTTAATCATAAATCTGCTTCTGGCAATATATGGACCCATTCAGGGGAAGTTGTCATTTGTTTATCAGTAGCAGACAGCAGCTTCCTGCAACCAACAGCAGCTGTCACCCTGCAAAAGGACATCTTTTCATTTTCATGAAGAGTAGTGAAAATTTTAAGGCAAAGCAAATGACAAAATATTTGACTGCATTTATCTGCCTTTTGGCTATTTTTACCCCTGTACCATGCAAACGCCTTACAGGCTTTCCTGACAACATCTTACTTTTTATTCTAGTCCTGCTTAGCAGCCAAGGCATAGTGTTGCCATATACATTTTACAGATGGTGAAAGCTGAAACCCTGAAACTTCAGTAACATGAACATGGTGGGGCCAGAACTGGAAACCACTCCATGGTTGATTTGAAACTACCCCAAGTCCCAAGGGAGACACAATGGTCATCAGGGAAATGGGAACGAATACCAGTTCTGTGTCAACTTGGAGCAGGGCAAAGTGGTGACCTAGGAAAACATACAGTCTAACTGCTGATTTCTTCCCCAATGAAGAACTTGAGGTCTATAACACAGCATCATATGTTTGCAGTGTAAGAATTCTGTTTTCTCAGCTAAGAATGAAGTATGAGATCACATGTTTATTGCTGCCGTTTACTTCCCACAATTCCTTTTTACATATTCATACTCTGGGTATTTTTTTTCTACATACCTCTGCTAGACTATGTAGTTCTCTTCTCATCCAGAGTTACCCTAGTTATTTTGCTAAAGTACCTGATCCCATTCATTCACTCACAGATCTTGCACTGAATGCCTGCCATGGGACCTAGGGCTGGGAACCTGGGGACACAAAGATGAATGAGTCTCAGTTCCTAACGTCAAGGGGGTCAGAGGCTACCAGGGAAAACCGACATGTAAAAATGTAGGTAGATCTGTAAAGAAACGTCCTGGGAACCACAGAAGTAATTGTCTCTGATGGGTGAGGAAAGGTTTTCTTTTCTCCTTGATAACCTCTCCTGCGTGCCTCTGGTTGCTTCACTTTGGCATCTCATCTCTGCCCTGCCCACTCTGCCCAGTCCCCCTTGGGTATTGACATTTCTGCTAATATCTCCCTCTCTGCACTTCAGATCAGACCTCCAACCCCTAAAGTTATGATTCAAGGTCACAGAGGACAGGTTTGTGTATATAGTACTAATTGTTTCAAATGTCTTAGCCACGAGCAGTTATTTTGTAGAGTAAATCAATGCTAATTCTTTAGAGCAAAGCAACATTAAAGTCTTTTTTTTTTTTTTTTTCCTGAAGCACATTCTGAAGATTATAATCTACAAAGAGTACTAAAATAGGAAAGGATCCCTGGGTCTAGCTTGGTACTAATTTTTATTCATCTTGATTTATAGAGTGGGTAGGTGAGGCAATGTCCTCCTCATCTCTGGACTGGGGATACGCTGGCAGCTCCATCCATCAGGCAAGCTGTCAGAGCACAACGCTTCACAGAAGCTGTTAAACAAAGGTCCAAATGGCTAACACTTCTAGGAGATGAAAAAGAAGAAGTTAACCTTAGTGTCCAGTGAAAAGTATTTTGCTCATCCAGTAGAGAAATGGATGTAGCAGTAAAGTCTTTAGACAAAGGTATTAGAATTTAAAGACAAATTCCAAATACATGCCTGGATTTCTGCTGCCTTTATGATTCTGGAAGCAATTCCTGGTTAAAATGTATTGATAAATAATCAGCCAGCAATGTTGATCTCACTGAAACTAGGATCCATCTTCATTAGCAAATTTAAGGATCACTTATGTCTATAAATATAGGGCAGAAGAAATAGAGGGGATGTAATCCAAAGTCCACAGTTATGCCTGTCCACCAAGGAGCTGGATTGCAGCTGGTGGTCTTTAACAATTAGGGGCATGAGAAGGACAATGATCATTTACACAATGACATTAATAGTGTAGTTGGTGACCATTTTATGGTATCTTGAAGAATTTTAGGCACATACAAAACATCCAAAGGACATATTTTAGCTGCTAGGTTTAGTATATTTTCTTTCTTTCCTTTCAACACCTTCAATGCCTTTCAACAGTTTTAGATCCCTCTGAGTTTTAGATCATCCAAGTTCCTCAAGGACAGAGAGAGGTTCCATTAGAGCATGACAGACTCATAGAATGACCTCTTTTGAAGTTTAGGTCACACAGACAGCAAAAGTATCTCCAGTGGTCTCAGAGATACTGGCCATGGCTTGGGGCCTGGAGAATAGCTTCGAGAATGGGGACCTATGCAAGAAGGCCCTCAGCCGGCAGATGGCACTACAGTGTTTGGCAATCTGAACTTCGTGGGTGCTCTTTAATAAGGGCCTTTTCTCATCATTCTACTCAAAGTGTTGTAATTCCCTCTGATTGTCTTCTCTGCCCTCATTTGACTTTGCTGAGTCATTCCATGCTGTGTCATGAAACTCTGTGCTGCTGCAGGAGACTCAAAAGAAGCTCTAAACACTTTGTGGCTGTCAGGATAACTCAACATGGGGGGCAGACTGCCATGCCAAGAACCCCAGTGAGGGTGGCTGAGGAGAGGGTCTATTTACAGGGGGTAGTGCGAACCCGAGGGTGATGAGGGAGACATAGCTTCAGGTGGCTCTAAGTCTCTCAAAGCATTTGAAGACTCCACTCTAAGTGAACCCTCCCCCTCCCCACCTCTCTCTCTCTCACTCCCCACTCCCCTGCACTGACCCAAAGGCTCCAGGTATCCATATTGCATGGTCAAGTGCATTCTCCCACAGGAAATGCTCTAGATGCAGGCCAACTTCATAAGCCCCACATAGAAGGCAGATTTCTATCTCCCAGCTGTGCCTGTCTCATTTTGCCTGGAGAAAGAAGGGGATCACAGAGGGGTGGATCACACGCTCCACAAAGGCAAATGTTCTCCCCTAAAGAGAACCTCTTTGCTCCCACTGTTGGAGTTGGTGTCAAGGTGGAGTGGGGATGGGAAAGGATATATTTTTACAATCCTCTCCTAATTTCTAAGGAGGAAGGATCCCAAAGAAGATCCCCTAGTTGCTGAAGGAAGATGACGGTGTTAAATTGATTCAGGTGGGTGGATGCAAATTGGAAGGGGGAGGACACCTAAATTATTCTTCATAATCAGAGGAGGAAAGACATCGAGAGAAAAACTGGTGGGAAGCAGGGAGGACAAGAGAGAAGGGGACAACTAAGGTGGAGATTTTGATGAAGTGTTGTGTGGTGCAGTGTTTGATATATTCTCTTCTCCGTCTTTCCAGAAACAGCCTGGAAAACTGACATTACCAAATAGTGCTTTACAAGTTCTATTGAGGTGGGGGAAAATGAAATTTGAGGAGGGGTTCAGTCTTGGGGAAGTGTTTGTGCATGATCAAAAGGCAGGAGCAAGAACTGCCCGATGTGCTACACCTGAACTGAGCAATGTGACATAATTAGTGAAGAGTGAGGGACAGCACTCCACTTGGGTCTACTATTGCTATGGCCAAGGTCATTTTGGAGTGTCAGGGCCACTTTCCAGGTGAGTTATGGGGAGAGACCACAAAGAACCTGGAGAGATAGCATGTTTCATCCACCTCTGCTACTCTGCCAGTGATCTGAGAACAAAAGGCCCTCCCAGCCTAAAAGCAGGAATTTAGTGGGGCTAAGTGGAAGTGTTTGTTTTGATAAGAAGCTGCTTTAAAGCCACCATATGTTTGGTTTGATGGTGACACATGGCTGTAAGTGCAACCTGGGCCCAGATACTAGCTTAGTCAGTGGTTCTCTACGTGTAGGCCCTGGTCCATCAACAACGATGTCACTTGGGAACTTGACAGAAATGTCAACCCTCAGACGCCAACCAAGTCTGCCGAACCAGACACTTGAGAGGTAGGGCCCAGTGATGTTGTTAAACAAGTCCCCTTGGTGATCCTGATACATCCTGACATTTGAGAATAACTGGATTATGCAACAATTCTCAATGTTTGGTATCTGAACCCCCAGTAGGGCTTGTCAAACACAGAATCTCAAAATCTCTAGCACAGACACCAGAGATTTTGGCTGTGTAAGCCTGGGGTGAGCTTGGCACCCTTTGTTTAATAAGCTCTGCAGTAATTCTTGTCCCTGTCTAAGTTTGGGAACCACCAGAGCAACAGATTAAGAAGAAACTGAGTCCATATCCTGAAATTATGAGCTAATGTGGCTGGCAAGTTGAACAACTTATTGAAACAATAGAGACCTTCCAGGATAAGTAAAGGAGCTTAATTAATGTTCCCAATTAATACAGGATGTCCTGCAGCTCAGGGAGAGGAAGCTTTGGAGATTATACTCAGGGAAGAATTCTTCATCTTTAAGCTCAAAGCTTGACCTCAGAGAATTCAAGCAGTTATGGAATAAATGGGGCCCCAGGGAGTGACCCAGAGACTAAGTCTTACGTCACAGGGCAGCAGCTGTGGCCCCAAGTGTCCAATGCAGATAGGGCAGGGCATCCCGCTTCTCCAGGCAGGATCTAGAGTTCAAGAGTAGTCCTTAGAATCACCCAGGAGTTAGGAGGTTGGCACAAATGCAGATTCCGGTTCCTGAGCCCCTCTCAGGCCTGCTGAATCCATTTGTAGGATTCGTGACCAAGAATCTAAATTCCTACTGTGTGCCTTAGCTGTCTGTCATGCACATTCCAATTTGAGAACCATTGATCACCGAGTGTGGTTAGCATCACTTATACTTTGGTGAAAGGCAAGGACTGTCCATGCAGTTCCAGGGTCAAAAGCTGGTGGGCCAGGCGCAGTGGCTCACGCCTGTAATCCCAGCACTTTGGGAGGCTGAGGCGGGTGGATCATGAGGTCAGGAGCTCAAGACCAGCCTGACTAACATGGTGAAACCCTGTCTCTACTAAAAATACAAAAATTAGCCGGGTGTGGTGGCACGTACCTGTAATCCCAGCTACTCAGGAGCTTGAGGCAGGAGAATCACTTGAACCCGGGAGGTGGAGGTTGCAGTGAGCTGAGATTGTGCCACTGCACTCCAGCCTGGGCAACAGAGCAAGGCTCTGCCTCAAAAAACAAAACAAAACAAAAAAACAAACAAAAAAAAGCTTGTGGCCTGGAGGGAGAAGCAGGGAAGCTCCATCTCTCACATTTCCACCTTGGGAAGGGCAGAGGGTCCTTGGTTGTGGGTGAGGCCACTTAAAAATTAGTTTCCATGTGTAGGCAAAACACGTAATACTTGAGATATGCACTATGTAGTATTTAGATATATTAAGTTTAATATAGCTCCATGGTAAGAGTGCTTGTCTTCTATTTAAAATATTCCCAAGAGTGATGGGAAAGTAAGAAAATGCCTAGCCAGCAATATACCACACAATTTCCTAGGGAAATTGCTTTGATACAGCTATAAATATAAGATTTCCCATAATATTTAGTTTTCTCATTTCTTGTTTATTTTGTAATCCCATTTTCCTTAGCGTGTCCAGTTGAAAAATTCCTTAAGTAATAATTAAAAAGAAGTGAGCAGGTGCATGTTTTGGAGACGGTAAGGAAGGGGTGCAGTTAGGAAGGCTGGAAAGTCTGTGTTCCATTCTGCAGGGGAGCGTGCAAGAGGAAGAGAAGCCCAGGCCGAGGGGTCAGGAGGGGTTACCAGGGAAAGGAGGGTGGCCCAATCCCTGAAGCCTCCAGAAGTGGCCAACAGGAGAATGCGTCCAAGTGTCCCATTACTATTTTCACTGAGTCCCTCTCAAAAATTGAACTGCCCACTCATCAATTCGAATGTTTTTCACCAGTTAACCCAGTCCAACAATAGGTTTTGGAGTACACATGCCTGTGATTTAGAAGTAACCAGACACATTACATCTTTCCCTAAATATTTGCATGTCTACTTCTACAGCATAGACTTGTAGTATCTTTAAAACCCTTTTCTCCCAAGTGCAGCCTCATTAGAAGTCAACTGGCCTTCTGACTAGCATTTCAGACTCTGATTATTATACCGAAATCCATTAAACACATAAAGTCTCTTATTGGAACCTTCAATTAAACCTCAAGTCTCATAAAAGAGAATGAAGTGATTATAGGAAAGTGATCTAATACTATGCGAAGTGTTGGGAATGATAATGCTGGGAATGAATGCGGTGCCTTTTGCCCAAGGAGCTAAAATTAACAAAATCTAATTTTTCCCAATTCAAAATGATATAGAAAGGAAAATGTAAATAAAATGACTCAGAGTAAGTTCAATATAATGCTAACTTTCATTCAAGGTAAACCCATGGGTTAGTTAGAACTAAACAAGTTAACTGTTCCTGGTGAGCCCCAGGGATTGGCTCACTTTCCCTCCCTAATACCCCCTTCTGACTCCGTAACTTGTTCTTTTTAGCCCAAGAGGGCCTTTTGTTCTCAGATCACTGGCAGAGTAGCAGAAGTGGTTGAAAGACGCCATCTCTCCGGGTTCTTTGTGGCCTCTTCCTATAACTCACCTGGAGAGTGGCCCTGACACTTTAAAATGACCTTGGTCATAACAATAATAGACCCAAGTGGAGTGCTGTCCTTCACTCTTTGCTAATTATGTCATGTTGTCCAGTTCAGGCTTAGCACATCATCTCCTAAACTTTGTCTAGTGGGGTAGGTTTTGAATCTTTTTTGTTAATTATCTGACCTTGCATATGCCCAAGTTTTTCTCCTGTGAAGTGGGAATAAGTGTGACTGCCTAACCTAACCCCTGGATATATTGGGTGTAAACGTTTTATGCAATACCACAGAATCATCATCATAATCACAGTAGAAACCAAGGTGTGGCTGTTCCTTCATTTTTAGGTTTCTAGAGTTTGTGGTGCATTCAGGGGAATCAACACTGTACTACACTGGCCAGTATCCATGTACAGTAGGGCAATGGTTCTCACACTAAACTATGCCTGAGGACCAACTGGGGATCCTGTTAAAATACAGATTCTTAGGACCTGCCCCCAGAGATTTTAGTTCAATGATTTTGGATTGGGCTCAAGAAATTCATTCATCCAGCAATTACGTGCAGACATTGTTAAAGGCACTAGGGTGATGGAAGTGAACAAAGAGACAAAAGTCCTTTCATGGTCTATCTGCATTTGTAACAGACCTCCAGGTGATGCTGAGGCCATTAGCTGTACTCTCCCAAGGGCCACACCTTGGCAGCAGCACATATCAACTAGTGACAAGATCTCTCTGCTATGCCAATGGAAATTCCATCACATTTCCAAACTCTGATTCTCCTTCTTTTCCACTGGGACCTACTTCTTGGCCATTATCTTCAGGAATTAGTTCTTATATTCAGGAACAATGGTTTACTGGGGTCCTTCTCAGCAAGTTCATTTACTCCCTAGCTTTTTTATTCCAGTATCACACATTATTAGCACTGGGTTCCCGAAGGACCTCCTTAGTATCAGAGTCTTTAAGAAGGCTCAGGAAACATCACTTGTTCCAGAGACTTTGGTAACAGGAATCATCATCAAGAAGATGTCTGGATTTGACTTTCAAGGATCAGAAGACAATTAATTTGATGAGTTCTGACCTAAACCACAAGCTTACCCTTAAGGAAAATTAGCCTTATACTGAACTTACTCCAAGTCATTTCATTTACATTTTCCTTTCTATACCGTTTTGAGTTGGGAAAAATTCACTTTTGTTAACGGCCCACACATTCTGTGGAATGAAGCCTTCATTCTAAAATGCAGTTGATTAATTTCACTAAGTCCTTTGATGCATCAATACTAAAGATTTGTTGGAAACTTAGCTGACCTGGACCAACACAGCAAATGAAGTATAGCTTCACAAGGGCATTGGCTTATTATTATTTTTTTAAAACACTTTTTACGTGCAATATCTACCTTAAAAAAGATGTATTAGTAAACAGAGCTGAATCATAAAAAATTCTTTTCACTCCAGCAAACCTCAAGTACCCAAAGCTGACAACAGATGACTCAGTGAGTAAAATAAAGGTAGAACAAGGCAACAAGGACAAGTAAGACTTCAAGTGAGTGAAGGAAATGAAGAACTACAAAAATACCTAATAGATTACAGGTTTATTGAAAAATGTATCTAGGGAGATTGCTTAAGTTATATTTCATGTAGTCCATATTTTGTTTATTTATGTCCTGCCTCCTTCCTAAAAAGGATTGGAAGCTGCTCATTTATTCTCTGTATCTGGTGTGAGATAACATTTTAAAGAAAAGATTACTGTTTCATTCTTCATCTCCTTCCTCACAAGTTCTCCAACCATTAAAAAAGTTCAAACAGGATAAGAAAACGACATTACTTCTCTTATGATAAGTTTTCCCATATCCAGAAAAATCTGCCATTTTAATAACTATTTTTTATCAATCTTAGAGATCCTCCCAGCTCCCAAAAAACTGGGTCTGTATATAAACATTATGTTTGTAGTTGATGGCAGTGAAATTGCACAACGAAGGGTCTTGCTTTATTTCTAATTTTAAAAGTATATGTGAAACTTTAAAAAAGCAGTCTCCACTTTTTGAAAACAAGCTTCCTTTTCCATGCCCTTCTAGGCCTTGGCCTCGTGCATACACATTTTACATACATGCACCGCTTGTATGCAATTGTTTCACTTAACATTGTATTGTAGGCATTTTCCCCACATTGTTATGCATTTTAACTTTGAAAATTTAAATTGCCATTTTTAATGGCTACATAATTGTCCATAGAGTTGCTGTATCATTAGAATACAGGAAAAGGAAGGGAGATATTTGAGCAGATGGCCATGACACAGTTCAGGAAATGAGTCACATCACTGTTGTTTACAGTGTGCTGGAGCACTTCATATTCCAGGGAGAGAGGTCTGGTCCTGTAGAGCTGATTACTGTGAGGGCTTATTTATCTGAAATGCATAAGATGGAAGCTGTCCTGGTCTCAAATTTGTTTTGAAGCCACTCTTTATTCATTTCCTGTATTAATATCCTTCAAGGGACAATATGTTCTGCAGAAACCAGAGTGAACACCTGAAATGAAACAACTGGTCACCCCTGCATTCTGCACAGTGGCTGGGCTGGTAGGTGTGAGGGCTGGGGGCCTCCCGATGCCCCAGTTCTCTCTCTGTCTCTCTCACACACACACATCACCACCACCAGCACTTCAGTGGAGTTACAGTGCACAAGGCATATAGAATATGAGGCAGCAGCAGAGTGTAGTGGCCACGAGCATGTAGTCTGGAACCAGACCTTGACACTCGTGTTCTTGCACCTTAGCCTTCAGCATCTGTAAAAATGAGGTAATAATAATCACTTAAAGTCTTACTTGTCCTTGTTGCTTTGTTCTACCTTTATTTTACTCGCTGAGTCTTTTGTTGTCGGCTTTGGGCACTCGAGGTTTGCTGGAGTGAAATTGATTTTTTATAATTCAGCTGTTTACTAACAGATATTTTTAAAGGTAGATATTGCACATAAAAAGTGGTTTAAAAAAGAGGATAGTAATATCCTCATCCTATGGAGTGAGGATAACGCTCACTCCATAGGGTTATGGTGGGGATTGAATAAGGTAATATCCATAAACATAAAGAATAGAATTTGGCACACGGTAAGCGCCATGTCAGTGCTTATTATTATATTATCTTGCCACTTCTTTCTTTTTTTTTTTTCTGAGATGGAGTCTCACCCTGTCACCCAGGCTGGTGTGCAGTGGTGTGATGTTAGCTCACTGCAACCTCCACCTCCCGGGTTCAAGCAATTCTCCTGCCTCAGTCTCCCAAGTAGCTGGGACTACAGGCATGCGCCACCACGCCTGGCTAATTTTTGTATTTTTAGTAGAGATGGGGTTTCACCATGTTGGCCAGGCTGGTCTCGAACTCCTGACCTCAAGTGATCCACTCACCTCAGTCTCCCAAAGTGCTGGGATTACAGGCGTGAGAAACTGCAGTTGGCCTCCACTCACTTTTAAGGACAGCAGAGCAGAGGTCCAACTGCCAGGACAATAACTGGGCATCATCACCCCTTTGATAATAGGAAAGAATAAACTTCCCTGTGACATCCTGACCACTTCTATCTGTGTCCCATAGAGAGAAAAATGACACTTATTTTACAAAAATTTTAACCCAGGGACAACATGTGAGACCCTGTGTGTACATTTTAAGCCCACAACTAAAGAACCACTCCTGGAAGTTTAAGCCTTGGTTTCGACTTCAAGCACATAGTGTGAGTGACACTATTTAGTTAGTACAAGATTCTCTCACCACCATTACTGGCTACCATTTATTCATCACCTACCACCTGCCAGGACTGTCTCTTTCATATAAGTACATCTAGCCCTCACAACAACCTTATAAGGTAGGTATTATTATTATTCTTATTATTCCCATTTTATATTTAATAGATGTGGGAACTTGGGGCCAGAAAGATAAGGTGATTTGCCTAAAGCCAAGTGGACTCAGAATTAGAATTTAAATTCAGGTCTGGTTAACTCTCAAGTCTATTCTTTTCCCACTGCGCCCACTCCTGTTTACTGTGGTCTTTGTACAAAGAGGACTTGAGCCTTGGGGGCTTGCACTGACGATTAAGTAAACTGGCTAATGCCTACAGCTGCTGTGCTGAACTGTTCAGTGCTTCCCACACGTGTCCTGGGCTCCATGCCAGCCCTACAAACCCCCCTGCCTACCCACACCCACACCCGCTCTTCAGACTCAGCATCTATGCTCCTGACCCTGGCCTGGGTTGGATCCTCCACCCTGCTCATGAAAAGAGTAGTGTGAAATTGACATCGAGACAATCAGATAAAGCTGGCTGGTTCTGGTCCTACCTGTCGGGTACCTCCTCCTCTGTTCCCACGTCTGGCGACCTTCTGTTTCACCTCAACTCCTCTGTCCACTCTTTACCCACTTCCTACTGAGTAGGCGTTGAGGTTATACAGGAGGTGATGGAGACCCTCGTCTCTTTTCCCTTCCCCCCTACCTGGCACGGGGCACAAGAATCCCTAATTACACTCCTGGAAGTGAGGGGGCGCACACCTCCCTCCGGATGGAGAAGAGTGAACTGAGAGAGGTGCAGAGGCCTCACTCACGCTGAGCTGCTTTTTGGAACATCAGGCAGAAGGGGCTCACACTCCAAACCCACACTGAGATCACAGCGTCATCGTGAACTGATGTTAGGAGTTCCATTGCCCCACGCCTCCCTGGCCCTCAAAGATTCAGATGTTGCAACCCTATCTCCCCATACATCAGAATGTGACCTTATTTGGGAACAGGGCAGATGTAATTGGTTAAGACAAGGTCATAGTGGAGTGGCCTTTAATTCAATCTGACTTGTGTCCTTATAAAAAAGGGCAAATGGGCCGGGCACGGTGGCTCACGCCTGTAATCCCAGCACTTGGTGAGGCCGAGATGGGCGGATCACAAGGTCAGGAGATCGAGATAATCCTGGCTAACACTGTGAAACCCCGTCTCTACTAAAAATACAAAAAGTTAGCCGGATGTGGTGGTGGGCACCTGTAATCCCAGCCACTCGGGAGACTGAGGCAGGAGAACGGTGTGAACCTGGGAGGTGGAGCTTGCAGTGAGTGCAGATCGCTCCACTGCACTCCAGCCTGGACGACAGAGCGAAACTCGGTCTCAAAAAGAGAAAAAAAGAAAGGGCAAATGGACACAGACATGCTCACAGAATGCCTTCATGTGAAGATGAAAGATCTAGATGATGCATCTACAAGGCAAGGGATATCCGACTGCTAGCAAGCCACCAGAAGCCAGGAGAGGACATGAGACAGATGCCTCCTCATGGCTCTCAGAAGGAGCCAACCCTGTTGACGCCTTGAGTTGAATTTCTAGCCTCCAGAACTGGGAGAGAATAGCTTTCAGTTGTGTGAGCCACCCAGTTTGTGGTATTTGTTACGGCGACCCTAGGAAACTGCTAAGCTGGAGAGACGCTCAAAGGAGTCATGAAAGTGTCTCAGCTCTGGGGTGAGGTAGGGAGAAAATTGAGTCAAGGTTGTGGGAGTGGCTTCTGGATGGGCTGAGGGAGCCTGGTTCATGGACAGGCCCCAATCCCTAGCTGAGGTTCTTCAGAGAGAGTTCAAGACCAGAAACAGCTCAGCCTCATCAAATGCCCAATGCCACGGGCAGTCTCTGGTGCCTGCCTGGGGACATGGGAAAAAGCAAGATTTTAAGCCTGGCTCACCTTCATGGTAAGGAGTCATTACAGCTTTCATGGCCCTTAGGCACTTTGGTTTTTCTGGGCTTCTTCCTGCATTTAAAAAAATAATTAAAATATTTTATGACTTCATTGGTGTAAAGACAAGTATAATGTATGCTGGAGCAATCACTATATATTTGCTATGATTATATTCATTTTTCTTCTGATTTTAAAAGAAGCTAAAATTGAAACATTTTTTGTGGACCCCTGAAAGTGGTGTGGGCTCAGCCGCTGCACCTACTGTGCCTATGGGATAAGTTGGCCCCACCCCACAGATAAAATGAGAGAACCATCAGGGATGCAAAAAAAAAAAAGACCTTTTCTGGATGGTACTGACACCAAGAAACTGAGTCTTAAAAAGGACTCCGAGCGAGTGTGTTATATTAAGCTCTTTCTCCATCCTTTAAAAGCTATGCAATTGCTACGCGGCTTGCATATCTGGTGTCAAAAGATCCATAGTTGCCTTTCATTTTTCCTTTACCTCAGGATGAATCAAAAAAATAAATACTTCCAGGTATCGATAGAGAACCTTGCTACATATTGGCCGTCACCACCTGCAAGCGTGTGACCATAAATCCATACCCCTTCTGCTAGGGCAGCTGTTGTACACTGTCAGAACTCTACATAAAACATCGCCCTATGTACTATATTATTGGCCTTCCTGATTTACTGTATATACAGTCTGCAAGTTAAATACCAACACAAGCACCCGAAAATATATTCTCTTGCAGCCCCTGTCTGAAAACTGCATTGCCCAAATAATGTCTGCTCATTCATCATTTACTTCCCAATATCTGAGTGTCATTCTCTGAAATACATCCCTACAGCAGTGCCCTGTGAAACACCAGCCCAGAGAATCGGAAGCGGAATCTCCAGCTTCAAGGCCCAGACATTTAAAAAGGGAGACTGTTTCAAAAATGAGACTAAGCAATTCAAACCGTTGGTATCTGGCTTCCCTTTAAGGGACCTTTACTGGCTTCCCTTAATGTAATATTGGAATCCTTCTTCCTTTTATGCACATCTCCTAGCATTAGGAGCAGTGATAACAAATTGAATACATAAACCCACATAAATGGTTCTCCCTAGAATTCATTAAGAAGTGTTCTTGTTTACACAGAATTCCAATTGATGTCTGTGAGGGATCCAGGAGCACAGATTTCTACCTAGTGACAATCCACTGGAACACACAAATCCAGACGTAAAACTGATTCCCATGTGATATAGTTTGGATGTGTGTCCCTGCCCAAATCTCATGTTGAATTGTAATCCCCAGTGTTGGACGTGGGATGTGGTGGAAGGTAACTGGATCTTGGGGGTGGGTTTCTCATGAATGGTTTAGCGCCATCCCCCTTGGTGCTGTCCTTGCAACAGTGAGTGAATTCTTGTGAGATCTGGTAGTTTAAAAGTGTGTGGCACCTCCCCACTTCTCTCTCTTGCTGCTCCAGCTATATGACATGCCACCTCCCCCTTCACCTTCGCCATGATTTTAAGTTTCCTAAGGCCTCCCCAGAAGCTGAGCAGATACCAGCATCATGCTTCCTGTACAGCCTGCTGAACCATGAGCCAATTAAACCTCTTTTTAAAATAAATTACCCAATCTCAGGTATTTCTTTATAGCAATACAAAACAGACTAATATACCATGTTACAGGTTATCAATACGAGAATAGGAAGAGTGTAGCGGACATGTACTTGTTTCATAGACTGATCTAGGTTTGATTATCAGCTTTACAACAACTAGACAGACATTTTTGAGCCCCTGATCCCTCATCTAATAAATGAAGTCAATGCCAATGCAGGACAAGGTTGACTGGGAATTCAACCTCCATCCCCTCCTTTCTAACAGAACCCTAATTTTGTTTAGGTAACTACTCATTCAGGGCTGGCTTCATGGACAAGTGACAGGGCCACAAGCTCAGAAGGGCCCTGTGCTTGGGGAAATGCTCTGCTATCACCATCTTGAAATGCTTAATAATTTTATCTTAGAACTTCTGGTTTGCAAGTAAAGTCTGATGGGACAACACAGCACACAGTGAGCAGATAAGATAAACATAATATGCACATCTGCTATCTTAGCCATCCCATTTGCTACCTCTGTAACATACTTGCCTTCTACTTGCTTTCACTCTTGCTGGACTCCCATCACTGTGGCTTCACTGGAATTCGATGATCATGTTCTGTATCAACATGTCTGCAATTGAGTAGGTTAGGGGTACTGACAGCCCCGGGTGGCTATACTTTCCATTCCAATCATAACTTGCTTGGACACAGAAAGAAGGCACTGGCATTCTAAGAAACACAAATGATCAAGGAAGCTTTTCATAGCCTTTCTTACTCATGTTACATCTTTGTGTTAGTCAAACACTTATGCTGAAAATGATGGAAGGGAAAGATAAGGCAATCCATGGTTCTTTTATTTCTTTAGGTCCTTCCTTATTCACAATGAGTAGCAATGTAGAGAATGTTAGCAGAATGTGCACATATCAAGAAATGAAACAAAAATAGTTGAACTGGTTGTGTGCAGTATTTCCCTGCTTGGTAAGAATGAAATACTGTGCATGTATGAGCTACAAACTATGAATTACTTTATTTCACTTATTCACATAGGAATTAAGTTCCCTTATATATGCCAATCACAACCCTGGCTCCAAGCATGGGAATGATAGCACCAGGGGTAACTTCATCCCACTTGCTGGTGATTGGTCCAGGACAGGCATGCCACTCAATCAGACCAATGAGAAGCTTGATAGGGACTCCTGAGAAAGTTCTGTCTTCTGCTTCCAGAACCGACTCTCTTTATTCCATCTTTCTATAAAGTGAGGATGAAGCCAACATGCAGAGGAGGGTAGAGTCACAAATTCATTGACAAAAAAAAAAAAAACCTATTAGAAGAATTTGAGGAAAAATAGAACTAAAGCTTCCAGTCTAAGCAACCTAAACACTGGTCTCCTGCTGTGACTTCCAGGAATGTGAACCAACTATTTCATTGTTACTAAATCCAGTTTAAGATGGATTTTCTGTAACTTGATGCTGAAAGCATATTGATAAATGTTTGTTGACTGAGTGGATGAATGTGTACAGCATTATAATCCCTGACATTGGACTGGCCATGACAAACTTTATGAGTCTTAAAGGAGGAGTCAATGTGACAGCTGAAGAACAAGGAAGAAGGCAGTGCAGGAAGGAAGCGGCACTCTGGTGTGCGCAGGGGTGAGAGGCTGACAAACATTAGGGGTCAGAAAGGAACATGGTCTGGAGATGCAAATGGTTCATGCAGGGAGAGCAGGGACCATGGAGTGGCTGCCCTGGATTTTCAAGCGTCTGGGATTTTCTCAAGGTCGCCGGCGTGGTTAGTTGTAGGGGAACCCTATGCTATGTGTAGTACTTGGAGTGGGCCGGGCGCGGTGGCTCATGCCTGTAATCCCAGCACTTTGGGAGGCTGAGGCGGGTGGATCACGCAGTCAGGAGATCGAGATCATCCTGGCTAACATGGTGAAACCCCATCTCTACTAAAAATACAAAAAAATTAGCCGGGCACTGTGGCGGGCGCCTGTAGTCCCAGCTACTCGGGAGGCTGAGGCAGGAGAATGGCATGAACCCGGGAGGTGGAGTTTGCAGTGAGCCGAGATGGCGCCACTGCACTCCAGGCTGGGCGACAGAGCAAGACTCCGTCTCAAAAAAAAAAAAAAAAGGGCTTGGAGTAGTGAAGAGATCTGCAGCCGCACAGCCACGATAAGATCTTAGGAACTACCTCCTTATTTATGCAAAGGTGCTTTACTGAAATATTAATAGCTCAGTTTCGGTTTGAAACCGAACTCTGCCTCTCACTAATGGTGTAACCTAAGCAAGTTACTTTATCATTCTGTGTCTTGGTTCCCTGAAAAGGAAAATGAAGAAGATATGAGCAGTACTTACCATCTCCTTTTCCATGAGGATAGTGAGGTCATCCAGTGTTTGGCACCTGGCAGGAGTTGCATGGATGTTGGTTATTATTATGTCTTTTGATTGCTTTACATGGTTCCTTGCAGGGGGAGATTTTTTTTGTTGTTGGGAGTCCACCATTCCTACACCCTTCCCTCATCTTTTAATGTCTGGAGACTGCTGTCTGCAATTGTAAACCACTCTTTCACCTTCCTGATGCCCACATTACATGTAGCTTATTTTTGCGTTACTGATATTCAAGCTGAAGGAGGAGGATGAAGAAGCTCTTGGGACCAAATTCAACACCAGCCAGTCAGCCTCCCTGACTATCCCCAACAGAGACTGGAGTGGCTCGATTCTACAACTTAGAGTTTGTAGAGGAAAAGCTAAAATCCACACAAGAAATATTTCTGTGGCTGATTTCAGCTGATTTATAAGAATTTTTTAAGTAAATAAAGCATATTTTCACCATTTTCAACATATCGTAGAATACTGTCCATCTTGGTGATCTGTTTCCCCAGGCCACGTTTGGCAACATTTGGTATTACCTCCCACAGACTCTTGCACTTCCTTGGCCACAGGAATCAGATATGACCCTGTTAGGGACAGCACGTTTTCTTTAGTTTATTCATTCATATTCATTTAATGCTTATTACATGCCAGGTACCATTTGGTGAGCTGCCTTACACAGTTATCTGCATTTTATATATTATGCATGATATAACGGATGATCTTACACATACGTACTTCTGCATTTCAAATAGCTCAAAGTAAACTACAGAGGGAATATGCAACTTAAACCACAAACTACTCTTAAAAAACTTTCCTTCAAAACTCCAACCAAGAATTGGATAGTTTGTAATTGCACTGATTTCTGGCCCCTGGATTAGTCTAATCTTTCTGAAGTGGATATAGAAATATAATTCCATTCAGCACATCGTTACCACCAATATTTATAGCTTGCTTTTAAAAAGTAAACAAATTGGAGAAACTAGAAAAATTCTCAACCAAGTCCCCAAATTTCCATGAATCTTTATATTAATGTAATAAAAGACATAAAAGTTCTTGGCTGTGGTTTAATACTAGAAGATGATTCAGATGTAGAACATCTGACAAAGATTTTAAAAATTCTTTTTTAATGAATATGCAGATTAAGCAAGCTCAGCGTAGAATAACAAAATCACATATGTTGTCAATTATTTGAAACACACAGCACAAACAGCCAATAAACACAGGTAGAACCCCTCAGTGTTGTTGGTAAGATTATGGGGGGTGGGGAGAGATTGCTTACAGCTGTTATGTTAATTAACGATAAAATGGCTCCATCTGCTACTCCATCTCTCCGTCGAGCTACCTACCCTTTTTGCTGCTTGGTTCTAAGTTGACACTGAGCTAGGGAGCTGACACCTATGTCCCTGGCCTCAGTTGGTTTCCACGTTGAATAGAACTTGGAGAGGAAGGTATGGCAGGATGAGTCACAGACTCTCATCTGAACACATCTCCATCACTCTTAGGCCTGAGATGGGGGTGGGTGGCATGGCAGGCTTGCCTTCCCCCATGCAGATGTAGCTGTGGTTATGGGTAAAAAATCTGTGGAGTCATCTTGCTTTATTTTTCCACATAACTTGCATGTAGCACTAACCCCATTAGTACACAGTGTAGCCACCAATAGTCAGCTTCGGTTGCAAGATCCTAGGAGAGTGAAGTTTGGGATTTTTATCCACTGTCTTTCTTAGGGCCCAAATCAGAGACACTTTCTGCTAACTGCTGAGACATAGATTAGACCACAGACTAAATATATTTTATAAAAAACAGGGGGCTTCTCATGCATTCAGCCTTTACATATGAGCAAGTGACACTTTGTAACTTTCTCTATCAGCTCATGTTCCCTAATTTTGGTAAAAATCATTCTGTCCAAGATGAAGGCGAGCATAAGAGTAAGGAAGATTTAAAATGCATTATATTCATTACCAGGCTTAAAGCCGTTAGTATGTATCAAAAGTCTTTAATAAAATAAACATCCCATTGCTTTAAAAAGTCAGTGAAAAATCATATTATCCTCCCTTTTGTTTTTTCTACTCTCTTTTCTGGAGGAACTAAGGAGCAATGAAATATCAAGAAAGTAGTTAAATTTCAAGAGGAAAGATTCGTTGAGCACCTGTCATGTGGTGCGCACAGTCCTTTATGCGCAGAGTGCCCCATTGTCTCCCTCACAGAGTCCACAAACCTCCCCTTGCTCTCAACTAGAGACCAGGAGAATTATTGTTCTTTCTAGCCCTATGATGGAATTGGCAATCCCTTCTTGAATCCTTCCACCCCCCTCCCCGATACCATGTCCCCCTACGTGACACAATCCTTGAAAAAAGTGGCACATAACTGCAAGCCTCATCCCACACAGAAAACAAGGAGAACAACCATTGACAACTAAGTGTTTCTCTAAAGAGGCAGCAGGGCTCAGGGGCAGAAAAGGGTCAGGTGGTGGGGCCTGTTTTATCAGAAGAAAAAGACCAAAGTCATGAATAGATGTTCTTTGAGATGAAACTGGGTTAGCGACTCTAAGAAAAAATATTAAGGTTTATGTCAGCTGCAAGCTCTCTTAGGAGTGGAGAATGGTCTGAGACTGGGATGCCCCAGTTTATCTAATTCTTTGGACCCATCATTATCTTCCTCCAGAGATTACGACACTCAAGAAGAGGAAAATATCAGCAAAGACTGGTTGAAGCGCTGAGGCATTACTCAAATTGCAAAGTGGAGGAAAATGTTGAGTTACTCTTCTCTTCTTTTGGGGAGGGGTAGAGCTTTCTGAGGGAAGGGGCTAGGCTGTTTGTGGGGCATCAGGGGTGGAGGAGGTGCTAGGAGCCAGCGAGCAGAGAGGGATGGCGGGACATACCCCCAAGAAAACAGGTGTCACAGGTATTTGTGTTTAGGTGGTTCTTCCTATTCATGCTGCAGGAAGAAGGCTAAGTGGATTGTTGGTTGTTTCAACTTTTATTTCTCCCAGACTCTAATGCCCCTCTCAGAATCACCTGATCTTTCAGTAAAAAGCCCTTCCTTCCCACCATGCCATCTATGCCGTCCATAATGTGCGTGTCCATTCCAAACCATTTTTGGGTGAAGGGCATTGAAACAGATGCCAGTGGCTGTGGAGAGCACCAGAAATAAACTTGAGAAGCTCAAGACAGGGTGATACAACTTCTTTATTGCTTCTGTAGGTTAGTGAAGATTCCCCTAATAATGGTATACACAATCTAAGTTATATTCACCTTAACCACCAAATAAGATTGCAACCCAACAGGCTTTGAAATTCTTCTTCCTACATTTCTTTGAAACAGAAATCTCTTTAAAATCATCCAAACATAATAGTGAGAGGGCATGTGGAACACTTAGATCCAGGGCTCACAGCAGAAGTAGTCAAGAATAAGATAAACAGTGTGATGAGGATCATGCAGGCCCAGCGCGTTGAGGAGCCCAAGATGCTGAAGCCTTTGTATTGGGAATCATTGTAAAAATGCAAACAATGATGACGAAACTCACTGACTGGTTACAAAGTGCCAGGCACTGTTCTAACTGCTGTCCATGTAATAACTCATTTAATAAACAAATATTTTTGCAAATCAAGTGCAAAGAGAATAGAAGAGGTCTATTCGTTGTCCCTAATTTCCCTTGCAAGGCATACTAAACATTCAAATGAGCTTCTTCCTTGGTATAATTTATTATTTGCTAATCACTGATGGCATCCTGAGACAACCAGAAAGAGCCAGCCTCAGACACCAACATAGCAAGGCCAACTCTATTAGATTCTACTAATAATGAAGTTCCCATCCCAGGTTCCCAGGATCACAGCCTATTGCAGAAGTGAGTAGCAGTCTCTCAGTGGTATAGATTTGAAATAGGTTGAAATAATGTTCTGTTGTTTGAGCAACATAAATGGAAGCAGCATTGCTAAATAAGCTATCTTTTAATCAAAACCAATTTAACTACGTTTTTCTGTTTATAATTCATTAACTTTAAAAACATGGTATTATACAAAACATAGAAGTCATGAATTAAAATCCCTACAATCAAATTAGACTCTGCATGTCTGGGATATTTAAAAGACAATGTATAGGGGTTGCCATGGTAACTCATCAAGTGGTAATTCTGTACCTTTCTGAGTGAAAACCTAGAAAGGAGAAGACAAGCAATTTGGGGAGATACCAGCACCAGAAATTGAGTTCATCTGTGACTTAAGCTCTCTGTGATTTTGTTTACCAGCTATTCACCATGTGGATGAAAAATAGTAAAAAGACAAAAAGACTCACATTTCAAGGCTCCCTAAAATTGCCAATTCCACTCTATAGCTGATTCTCAGCACAGGAGGAAATGGGACTAGAATGCTGGGAGATGACACTATCATCAAACAGTGAGCTCCAAGGAGAAGCATAATTGTTACTTCTCAATGGCAGAAGGCAGATGCTTCCCCCAGGGAAAGGATTCTGTTTAATCCTTAGGTTAGAGCCCAGCTTCAACTCAGTGTCACAGGTGAATTACCACCCTCCAACCCTGAGGGGCGACAAGAACCATACTCACGCACTGACGCATGCTCCCCCTTCGGCACCTCTGTATATTCAGAGGTCCTGCATGGGACGCCGAGAACTCACACCCTTCCAGGGCTGCTGGAGATCATATGACTGATCATCAACTTTGATTTTGACCCATTTGTCAACAATGACACAATTGATGAAAACTTTTTCGGCTTTTTTGTAACTCTTTGCTTTCTCTCTCACCTTATTTAGACAGCATTGAATCTAGGTTCTCTAACTCATCCCCACTCTCACACCTGTCCCGGTTTCTCTGTTTAAAATATTTGTATGAAAACCAATAGATTATAAAATCTACTTCCTAAGCAGGTAAGTTGCCTAATACGGTCAGGAAATGCGAACGACCATAATAATCGTGAAGACATTATTAGTGGCAGGGATTTATGTCACTTAGCTTTTAAAATTCCAAAAGATGAGGAATAATAGAATCAATTGCATGGGTGTTGTCAACGGTGCTGAGTTATGTTATTTTCAGTGGAGGCAACTTTTCCCCTGCCCGGGAACATTGGTGGTTGGGGGTCTTATGAAAAGTCAGTGACGGCAGAGTTGTGACAAAGTGAGGGCCAGAGAAGGGTTCTCTTTTTAGATGATGTGTAAGTGTGATGAATATGTTTAGAAAGTAGATACAGATAACATATTAGCAAACAAAGTAAATAATTAATGTTTTAGTTATCTAGACAATTCCAGTGTTTACTGGAGTTACACTGGATTCTATTTCACTTATTAGGAATTTACTTAACTTCCTAACTTTGCACTGCAGAATTATTTATGAAGCAACTAATGAGGCCTGGATAGGGATATCAATGCTAAATCAACTGGCCATGCTTGAATCAAAGGGTTCTACCTGGGAGCAGTCTACTTTTCAACACAAACCAACAGCTATGTGCTGATAAGCCACAGCGGTAATAAAAGTGGTTCTATTCTACAAATGGCATATGTTGCCTTCTACAACAAGGCATGATAATGTGCCTTTTCATGCCAGGCACCTTCCCTGAATGGATCAGTTTCCATCTTAGTTTCTACAAAATTACCTCTAATCCTGTCAGACCACATTAATCAGAGGAAAGCCTTCACTGAAATTAGCATGCTATAGAAAGTGTTAATGGCTACACAACATTGTGAATGTACTTAATGGCACTGAATTCTACACTTAAAAAAGGCCGTAATCATAAACTTCATGTTACATATATCTTATCATAGTAAAAATGCTATTATCAAGGTTTTTTATAAGAGTGATATGGTAGAGGGTGTTAGGCTGTTCTCACATTGCTACAAAGAAATACCTGAGACTGGGTAATTTATAAAGAAAACAGGTTTAATTGGCTCCCAGTTCTGCAGCCTATACAGGAAGCATGATGATGGCATCTGCTTGGCTTCTCGGAAGCCTCAGGAGACTTACAATCATGGCAGAAGGCGAAGGGGGAGCAGGCATGTCACATGGTCAGAGCAGAAACAAGAGAGGGAGGGGGGAGGTGCCACACACTTTCAAACAATCACATTTCATGAGGACTCACTCTACTGCAAGGACAGCACCAAGGGGATGGTGCTAAACCATTCATGAGAAACCCACCCCCATGATCCAATCACCTCCCACCAGACCCCACCTCCAATACTGGGGATTACAATTCAACATGAGATTTGGGCAGGGACACACATCCAAACTATATCAGGGTGCTAGGGAGGGGAAGTGGGAAAGAAGGGGAAGAGAGCACTGAAAGGGAGGAAAGGAGGGAGAGGGAGAGGAAGAGAGAGAGGGGGGTGGAGCAAGTGAGGGAGGGAGAGAGAAAAAAAGATATTGACTGATGAGAATGAGTCTCAGAGTACGGCAGAAGTTTTTAGGTAGACGAAAGTGTGAAGTGTTGCAGTAGACATTTGTGGTGCTTGGCTGCCTGGCATCTGAACACCCTTTCTACTCTGGAGGAATCTCAAGATGAAGCTGAGGGTGGCATTTGGGGAATAAACTGACTGAGGCAGATCTAAGAGAATGCATATGCCTAGGATGCTACCTCTTGAGGGAGGGACTAAGATGCAGGTTAAGCCAGCTGTGGATGGCTCTGTTGTGTCATTTCCTCTGGTTCTTGCCCTTTTTCCTGTTTTTTGTTTTGTTTTGTTTTTTGTTTTTTGTTTTTTGTTTTTTTCCCAGGTCTCATGTTAATTCTGCAATAAAATCCTTCTGGTAACTTTTTTTTCAACCTAAGTTACTCTGTGTTAGTTTCTGTGGTTTGCAACGTTCATACAAACAGAAAACAAATAATTACTCCCACACTGTCAAATAATACTTGAAATCAAGTTCAAAATAAAAATTCGACTGTGTGGTTTTTTTTTTTTAACAAAATGAGAATCTTAGCTGAATTGGTAGCCACAAATCTTCCTCTGTTGTGGCAAAACCGTTTGATCTTGCCCATTTTCAGTCAAACAGGGGCTTGGGTAATTAGGAAATAGTTTTCTATTCTATCACAAAATCCAAATCCCCTGGAAGATTAGAAGGACTGATTCCATGCTCTCTCTCTTTTTGTTATGGCTTCTTCAAAGGTTGCAGTAGGAATTCCCAAACAAGAGTCTGTCTTTTCCCTAAGAGCCTTACTAATGAGATGCCAGCAGCAGGGACATTATCTAGTGGACCCTGGGCTATTCCTCCAGAGTGAGACAAGAAAGAGCTGACTAGGACCCAGGCTCCAAACCACAGAACCCCATGCTGAGAAGCAACCTCATTCCCACTTGGGAGGGCAGGTGAGGGGGTGGTTTTTCTCCTAGCATAAAGTCTTCATCTCTTTCTTTGAGTTTATCAACCTTGATACTCAAGACAGTTCTGAAGAAATTGTGGAGCCCTGGTATGGTTTGGTTGTGTCCCCACCCAAATCTCATCTTGAATTCCCACATGTGGGAGGGACCTGGTGGGAGGTAACTGAATCATGGGGGTAGGTCTTTCCTGTGCTGTTCTCGTGACAATGAATAAGTCTGAAGAGATCCAATGGCTTTATAAGATGGAGTTTCCCTCCACAAGCTCTCTCTCTCTTTGCCTGCTGCCATCCATGTAAGACGTGACTTGCTCCTCTTTGCCTTCTGCCATGGTTGTGAGGCTTCTCCAGCCATGTAGAACTGTAAGTCCCTTAAACTTCTTTTTCTTCCCAGTCTCGGGTATGTCTTTATCAGCAACGTGAAAACGGACTAATACAAGCCCAGAAGCGCCCAAACCCAAAATGTCTGTGTAGCAGCAGCATCTCTTGCTGTGGGTTGACCAATGGGGTGTTTCTGTTGACTTCTTCTTCACCTCCTCTCCTTTTTCCCTGATGATTTGCCCACAGGTGTCAGAAATAAGCTGTGTACCAAAGCTTATTTACATCCTAACTCTAAGACAAACTATGCTTTTAAAAAAGCTACATTATCTCTGAGGATTTCAACCAAAAGGCTGAAATCAGAATCCCAGAAGCCTGTATTGGAATCATTTGGGGTGGGTTTATTTTCTCCTAAGTGATGAACATTCACCACCCTTGTCCTCTAGATGTGCACATACCCCCATTAGGATAAGCACTCACTTTTCATTAAGGTGACCAGGGCAATGTGCAGCAGGTTTTTTTCAGGATGAACAGTTCCTGGCGGGGATTTTCACCCCGTGTTTCCTGCTCCACATCTGCATGGTATCCATCGGGCACATGGTGGAAACCAGAATCTGGATTCATCCTGGCTCTGCCCCTTAAGCACCAGGCTGCTTGACAGCACCCCAGTTTGCACTTGCATTTGGAGAATTGTAAGGACTGGGGAGAAAACAGGGTGAGAACATGTCGGGCAATGCAAAGCACTCTAGAAACATTCATTTGCCAGTGTCATGAGTTCTAGTTGTATGGGGTGTGAGTGCTAATGCTCTCAAAGGACCACTCTGGAAAAGAAATGAGGCTGAATGTTAAACAGTGACAAGTGCATTATGCCGTGCTTCAATTAAAAAAAAAGGTCTTATTTTTCTTGCTATAGAAAAAAAAATGGAAATTGAGAACATGAGTGACTTACAGGTGAGCTGGTTCCTCTCTGAGAAGTTCAAAAATGTGTACCAAGGTAGAAATCATCATAACTTTGTTAACAGAGGTGTCCATTTTCTTTCCAAGAGGTATTAGGAGCACTGGGGATTTATATTTGATTTCCTTACTTTGTTTTCTCTTTGCCAATTATTCTAATGGAGAAAATACATGGTTATCAGAGAGAAAGAGGAATGAAAGGCAATGTTACTATGGAACAGGCTATTACCAAGCCAAGGTTATGATTATGATAATGGAGAGAAGTTGCATTTAGGAAGATATATAGTGATGTCTGACCAAAGTGAAAAAAATAAATAAACAGATTCTGTTATGGACTTGGCATTATCTTTTGTAGAGATGGCACACTATTTTCAATTGCAATTTTATGAGGTTTTTAGAAACTAAAATAACAACTAAAATAATTACATTAATGCCTACATAGACATGTTTGTGTTGTTTGATATTCTTGAAATATTTTAAGTACTTTGCATAATCCGATTAAGTAACATGAACACAAAACTCTATAGCTAAAGGCCAGTGTGATCCCAGGAGAGACCAGCATTAGCAAACAAATTAATTCCCAAGTAAACCAGAAAGGAGTTAAGGCTTTGATCTAAGACTTACTATTTCCAAACCATCTTCAAGTTGAATTACAGATATATCTCCTGAAGTGAATCACTGGAAACCAGGGCATACATGGCACCCCATTCATTCCTTCTATGACCCCATTGAAGGAGGCAAGTTGTGTGAGTGTGGCGAGACGCAACGCTCCATTTTGAAACACTTTGCCAATTTCCCCCCTTCATGACCTTGGGTAAATGACTTCAGCACTTTTGAGCAGGGTGCTGCCTTTCCTACACTATAAAAAGGCTGTTATGTCTATCGATCATGCAGAGGTGCCATGAGGCTTAATTTATTAGTTAATGTTTGTGTTACACTCTGCAGCTCTTACATGGAAGGTGTTATAGAAATGCAAAGCAGCAATATATTACCTAAACATCTGCCTCCTCAAATAGCTCTCCAGAAAGTTTTCATTGCTTCAGCACAAGTGATTTCGTTCAAGATGTATAATTTTGTCCAGGTCTTTCTTGGCCCATAAATTGATTCTCCCTCTTTTCACAGCATAGTCTCTGTGCAGAGCACACTTTCCATCTTGTCCCTGAAATGTTCACTGTGGATGCTCTCCCTTGTGTGTGCATTGCAATTACTGACAGTTTCCTTTTCCTCATCACATTTGCCCTCTTCATTCTTTACTCCAAAAAGCTATTATAATTTAACTCTTCTTTACATGCTTAATTTCATACATGGACATGTTACATCTCACCCAAGAGCATGATGTTTTAAAATTAGGCATTAAAAACAAAAGAAATCACTTAAGAATTTTCTTGAAAATAAAATAAGACAGTGCAAAAATAGAAGGTCCAACTCTGAACATGTTTTGATGAGATGAAATTAACTGCTAAATTGCTGAAAATTGCATTGGAGATTATTTCTGGTAATGTTAATATTGCCCATAATTTTGTTAAAAGTAAGTTCTTCATTAAAGAACTCTATAGCAAATGGGTATTATGTACATGGAAATTCCAGAGTTCCAATATCTATTTGCGTGGGATTTAGATAACTTCTTTTCCAAACATGATTAGAGAGACAGAATAATAAATTATGCCAACATATTGTATTCAAAGGCTTTCTTCTTTCCACATTTTTACTTTCACTTCAGTTTTGAGACTATTTTTTTATTTGCATATTATTCTTCAGCCCTACTGTTTTTGGTTATGGGAGTATCTTAAAATGTACCTGGGATTTGACTGATTGATTGATTGAGAGACGGGTTCTCACTCTGTTGCCCAGGCTGGAGTGCAGTGGCATAAACATGGTTCGCTTGCAGCCTCAACCTCCTGGGCTCAAGCAATCCTTCCTCCTTGGCCTCCCAAATTTTTGGTATTACAGGTATAAGCCACTGCACCCAGCCCTGGGATTTGTCTTAATCAGGTATGGTTGTAATTGCCCAGGCAGTTTCTTCTTGCCCACTGCCCAGAAAAGCCAACGCACTGAGTGCAGCAAGAGTATTCACAGCAAGGAAAAATTTAATTATTGCAGGCCAGCCAAATGGCACGATGGGAGATAATTCTCAAATCTGCCTCCCTGAGAATTTGGGGACTAGGGTTTTTCAAGGCTAGTTTAGCAAGCAAGGGACTAGGAAATGGGGAATATTTGTTGGCTGGGTTGGAGATGAAATCATAGGGGGTCGACACTGTCTTGTGCTGAGTTAGTTCCTGGGTGTGGGTTACTGGTCTGGGTGATGCCAGTTGGTTCATAGAGAATTCAAGATCTGAAACATATCTCAAACACCAGTCTTTGGTTTTACAATAGCAATGTTCTCCATAGGGGCAATTGGTGAAGTTATAAATTTTGTGGCTACATAACTCCTGAGTAGTAAGCAATTTTTAAAAAGCAAGTTATAAAACAATGACTGGTTAGGGTTTATGCCTACATCTTAGCGGAATTCAGGCTCCTATCACAATTGTAACCTTGTGGACTTTCATTAGTTTTAAAAAGGTGATTTTGGTCCCCGAGTAAGGTGGGGGTTAGTTTCAGGAAGGAACTGCTATCATCTTTGTCTTAAAGTTAAATTATAAACAAAATTCCTCCCATAGTTAGCTTAGAATGAGCAAAGGCTTAGCTTGTGAAGTTAGAAGGAAGATGGAGTCAGTTATGTTAGATTTCTCTCACTCATAATTTTGCAAAGACAGTTTCATGACAGATACAGAGACAACTGTCTTTGAAAGAAGAGTTTATTACTTACAGGTGCCAAGAGGAGAGGCATGCCATATTATGTCAGGCCTCAGGGGAAGTACCCAGGTCAGTCAGAAGGCAGAAGGAATGAGGGAAAAGCCTGGTCTAGAGCCTTACTGTGGTTTCCATGGGAGAGAAAGGGTGAGGCAGGGAAGGCAAGTTTGTGCAAGCTTAGAATTGGATAGTTTGGATAATGTGGGCAGGCTCTGGCCATAGGGGTGGTCTCTAGTTGTCTGATGCCCGGCCTTGGGTGATTTGGCAGTGGAAATACTGGCTTGGTGTATTACAGCGAGATAAAGGTGGTGGTTGGGGATATGGGCTTTGGATTGGTGGGGTTCTATACAAAAGGTGTGCTCACAGGCAAGCTGTCTGCTATCTCTAAGAATTAGCTAACCCCTGGAGGGGCAGTTCCTCCCCAGGTCCACACAGCCCCCACAGTGTCAAAGCATCATAAAATATGGAAAAAAAAAACATGATTAATACAGGGGGATCGTCTCTGAAATTTTCCAAGCAAATCTTTAAACTAAGTTTGGCTATATAATTCTCTCTTTTTATTTAGTGATAAAGTAAATGCTTTATAACGAAAAAGGTTGTGAAAAGAATCATGAAAATTGATACCATTGATGAACACTTACTACGCCTAGCAATTGATGAAACAGCACATATATGACCTCAATTGAAGTATTAAACTACAAAAGAAAGCTAAATGAAAAAGAAAAGCTTAAATTACCTCCTGCCCTTATTTATTTGTTGTTTGCGAGAGGCAGATCCAGGCGGCTTGGAAAGAGGTAAATCAGCATTTTCTTCTTTCTAGACAGAGCTGAGTCAGCCTCCCAGCACTCATGTGTGGTGTTGTGAGGCTGCTCAGTTAGGAGCATAACCTGCCACACTGGGCAGTTAACCGGCCAATTTGAATGAGTTCTGGCATTGTTTGGCAGCTCAGCTCTGACAGTGACTCTAACAGAAAATCCCTCCATATATGTCCCCAGTTTGTGGGTAAGCGTTCTTAAACTGGCACTATGCAGGGAGTTACTACCTGGCCTATGTACCACCACATCCCAAACCATATTGACGGCAGGTATCATTTTGTCTAAGCAAGGACGCAACCTCAGAAACTCTCAACAGAGTGTCCTAGGAAATTCACATCCAATTTTCACAGGTTGGCATAATAGATGAAACATATTTATTTGCCATCTGATGTGGTTTTGCTGTCTCCCCACCCAAATCTCATCTTGAATTGTAGCTCCCAAAATTCTCACATGTCGTGGGAGGGACCTGGTGGGAGGTAATTGAATCACATTGACAGATCTTTCCCATGCTGTTCTCATGACAGTGAATAAATCTCACGAGATCTGATGGTTTTATAAAAGGGAGTTCCCCTGCACCCGCTCTCCTGTCTGCTGCAATGTAAGATGTGTCCTTGCTCCTCCTTTGCCTTCCACCATGATTGTGAGGCCTCCCCAGCCATGTGGAACTGCGAGTCTATTAAACCTCTTTTTTCTTTATAAATTACTCAGTCTTGGGTGTGTCTTTATTAGCAGCATAAGAACAAACTAATACACCATCTCTATACAGAAGAATGAAGACTCTATCTCTATACATAATTATAACTACTTTTTAGAGTGTTGTAGATCAAAAGATAATCAGTTACTATTCATTGACTAAACAAAATCAGACATAATTTGATGTTTATATGTTTATAATGGATAGTTGTCCATGAAATGGGATAAATATGAAATGAGACATTCAAAAATGAAATGTCTCATGAAATGTACACTCCTGCTGATGAACTCAAGCGTTTTCCCAGTTAGCTTCAGATGGGCATCTATTGCTTTGGACTGCACAACATCATCCCCTAGTGCCACTTTCCTCTAATACAGGACCACTCATTCCCATGGGTACCCAATTCCATAGCTGTGGTGTGGTTTGATTGGAACTGCTGTTGCCAACCTTGCCTCACTCCAACCTCCCTATCCCCCACCCCAAGCTGTACAGGGGTAGGCACCTGGTCCAGCTAGGTAACAATATCCCTCCATCCATGGTGAATGCTTCTAGGCTGAGCCAGTCACAGCTCTTCCCATCAGGGGAGACCATTTCTGCAGGAGATGCAAGGCTAGGAGGGTGATAGGGTTTCGCTCTGTGTCCCCACTCAAATCTCATACTGAATTGTAATCCCTAATGTTGGAGGTGGGGCCTGGTGGGAGGTGATTGGATCATGGGGGTGGTTTCTGATGGTTTAGTACCATCCCCTTAGTGCTGTCTCGTGACAGAGTTCTCCTGAGATCTGGTTGTTTGAAAGAGGGTAGCAACTCCCCCTCCGCCTTCCTCCTGCTCTGGCCATGTGAAGACCATGCCTACTTTCCCTTCCCCTCCTGCCATGATTATAAGTTTCCTGAGGCCTCCCCATAAGCAGAAGCCTGTATAGCTTGTAGAACTGTGAGCTAATTAAACCTCTTTTCTTTATAAATTACCCAGTCTCAGGTATGTCTTTATAGCAGTGTAAGACCAACTAATATACAGGTATTAGTTGGGTATAAGCAAGGGGCTGGTGGTGGTCACCTTTCCTGTCATGTGAAAGACTGCAGGTATAATTATGTGAGCACAGTCAAGAGACAAAGGGAGAGAGACAGCGACAGTGATGGGGACAGAGCCTAAGCCCTTGGATTCAGCTGTTCCTGAAATCAGAGGCACACTGAACTTCCCAGTCCCAAGAGGCAATAAGTTCCTTTTGTGTCCCCTTAGGCTAGTTCAGAAATTGAATTTCTGAATTTGCAGCCAGCAGAGTTCTAATTAGTACAAAGACATGTTAGAAAAACCAAAGGGATATTTTTTACTGTCTTTATAGTGCTATTTTGTGGTGTTCTAACTGTTGCACAGGTGCTTGTTATTGAAGAGATACATGCTCTATATAAAAGACAACATTTACTGAGTGCTTACTACTGCTAGGCATTATTCTAAGTACTTTCCAAACAGTGAATAAATTAATTCTCATAAAATCATTTGCAGTGGGTATTACTAGCACTGTTATACAGATGCAGAAACTGGGACAGTAAAACAGTAAAGAAACTTGTCCTAGGTCACAAAGCCTGCAAGTGGCAGAGCTGGGATTTGAACCTAGGCAGACTGGCTTGAGTCTGTGCTCTTAGCCACTATGCTAATACTTACAACTTGCTTTTGTCCTAGTTTTATATTTCACAGTTACATCTAATAACAAAAGAGAACAAGGCACCATATACCTTCTCCTTTCCATGCCTTGAATGCTGGCCTCTAGCTGCTGTTCTTCCAAGGTGAGAAAGAGACCTAGTTATACTTTATAGAGAATTTGAGAATCATGGTCCTTTAGACTTGGGAACATTTTGGAAGAAACACTGTCCATAAGCCTCACCTAAATTGGCACAACTGAAAATGCCCATCTTTTCCTAAGTCTATTGAACGATGTTATTCAACCAGTGATAAATTAACCCCAAGATACAAAGGTGAACTGCAGTATATAACATAGAATAAATATATCTGAGAAAGCCAAATGTTGTGAGATGGGAAAGGGTATTCCTGCTGCTCAGGAATTAGAGTTGAAAGCAGAAAATCTGCTTTGCTTAACTGGGTAAAGTCACAGCATTTACATTTCTTGTTGATAGCTAGTGAAGATTCTCCTTGAAGCTCAAGTTCTTGCTGCCCTCTGTCCCGGTCCCCTGTAGAATTGTCAAATCCCGCTTTTGCACTTAGTTACTTGATTACCTGCTGAAATCCTGAAATTGCCACAGCTGTTGCCATTTCAGCTCCTTGAATTTATGAGCACCAATGCATTTCCCTTACATCTGCTTTGGCTGTTGCTTTTGAAAGGAGCGATCACACAAGGAAGGATAGAGGAAGAGGCCCAGATAGTTCTGTGGCACTGAAGGCAGCTAAGAAAAGAAGGAACTCTTGACTTTGCGATTAGAATAGTAGCAACTGAGAACATTAAATGTGTTTATCTTTCTTCTGAGGAATGCCAAGTATTTTTAAAAAGAGAACCCTGACTCATCGTGCAGAAGCACAAGGACACACACTAAAAATAGTGGCGTGGTTTCTAACATTGAGATGCTCCGCAGCGGGTGACGAGAGGTTTGCTTCTTAAATAGACAGGTAACCTACGGAGAGCATATGACGATCTTCTCTCCAAAGGAGTCTGTCAACTCTGTGGGATCTTCCTTTCAGATGACTGATAGGTAACAGCAGGGTGGAGGTCGGGAAGGGGAGGCCAATGGATATGGAGGTGGTACTGTTTCCATTAGCATTTCTCTTCTTTCCTTAATGGAATCGACATGCACTCTGGCTTCCGCAACGTCCTAGATTAAAGTGGCTTTAAGCCAAGAAGTAAGCCAGTCAGACACCCTTTACACATCCTCAGTTCTATGTGGGCTTTGGTCTGGGACCAACTATTCTCCCTGATTGATCTGTGCCCTGCCACGGCCTCAGAGAAAAACTGATTCCTGCGTGCTCACTAAGGACAGTAGGATGCTTCTGGACAGTCAGATATTTGGGACCTTGATATTCCCCACAGTTGAGTCCACTGGTTCTTTACGCACAGATGACCAGCACTGACCGAAGCTTCTCAGAGTGAAACTGAGCATCTTTCCGGGTGCCTGCACCGCCAAAGCTGAGACTATCCCTCCGTTTCCACGCACAATGGCGCCTTCAGAAAGCAGGGAGAGGATGTACCTCCCTGCCAAAATCAATCCTGGTCAACTCCAAGTGAGTCTATAAGCCTTACTAAAATAAAGCTGATTTAACAAATAATGGCTTAACACTTGGAATCACTAAATGCTATGCTTTAATGTGTTTGTAAGAAAATCTCACCATTTGATGTTAAAAGGAGGAACAAGATGAATTTTGACACACATTTGTCAAATCTCAAGGAACATTAACTTTCTGAGCAGAGAAGACCTTTTTAGAGCCCACAAATAGAAACTGGATAAAGTCCTTTAGACTTATGAAAAGCTACATGCTTGAACACAGCTCCTGCCCTGTGGTTTCAAATACAGGCTTAGGACTTCTGCCTCTGAATAGGATGTCAGGCAGCAGACTGATGCTCTCACCAAAAATAACTAGAAAGGCCACATAAAATAAAATTAAATTTAAAACTCTGTTAAAAGACATAAGAGAACTGCTGATGCACAGGTGACTATCAAGGCCACAGTTTGAAGAGAGTAGAATCACAGAGGGGTGAGCTGTTGATCTGTCCATCTGCAACTTCTTTTATTCTGGGACATTTGCAGAGTCTAGATGTAGAGTAAGAATCCGCTACTGGAGCAGAGAAATCAGCAGAGCTCTAGACAGCCTTGGAGGGTTCAAAAGACAACGTTGAAAATTTACGAGGCCAAGATCCTGGTGAGGGGCAGAAAACTGACCCTGGTTTTCTCTTCAAGAGGTTAAGAGAGCAAAAGGCTAAAAGATTAACAGAGCAAAAGGCTAAAAGATTAACAGAGCAAAAGGCTAAGCGGAAAGACTGAAAAGAGAGTGAAGTTTTTGGCAGGGTCACCATGCTTGGGGAACAAGAATTATGGTTCAGGACCCACAAGGGGAAGGGCCCTGGTGAATAAACCAGGGTCTTGGCTGAGGCCTTAGGAGCCTAGATTTCACTCAGCTCAGTGAAAGTTGATTATCCCCTTCTCAGCTTGCCTAACAAAGGAAGGTGTACTCCCCTTTGGTGAAGAATAACATCTGGAGCCTCCACACTTTTCCTTTTAATGGATAATGCGCAGCATTCAATCAAAACTTTTGGGGGTCCCAGCAGCATGCCTGGTAATCGCTGTGATGACAGTTTTCTAATATTTAATTTGATATTAAGTGCCTATCTAATTCATAGAACTTGGGCTTCCTGGAAGCATGGTTACCACAGGCAGTCTGGGAAACAGTGCCAAGGTGTGTGAGTCTGTGTCTGTGTGTATAACACTGGCTTTCATACAGGAGCTGCTCATTAAATCAACATGGCCACAATTCACAGGGATAAGCTGCAAGCCAATCATTTGTCAAAGATAATTCTCATTCGGTTTCATACCAAGGAGTGAGGAAGATATTTTTTTTTTTAACGGTGAAAACCCCACAAAACAAAAAGAACAACAAAAGAGAAGAAGAAAGAAGCCGCCTCTCATCCTCCAAATACAAGTCAGTATTCCTTCTGTGTTCTCTTGTAGCATGGTGCTTCATTTTACTTCTCTGTATTCTTCCCAAGCTGCAAATTTACTAGGGCCACGGACTATATCTACCTCAGTCACACAAGTCTCCTCCAGTGGCTGGTGCAGTGCCTGGAGTACAATGGGGGCTTAATAAATATTTTTTATAGAATTAATGAAGGAAATAAATAAAAGCAAACCGAATGTCAAACTTACTTTGGGAAAACAGTCACAATACAGTCGTGATCCGCAGCTGGGTGCACAAAAGCCCAGCGTGAACTACAGTAGAAAGTCTCCTATCTGATGTAGTTAGAAAGGTAGTTATCTAGGCCAGGAACAGTGGTTCACACCTGTAATCCCAGCACTTTGGGAGGCTAAGGTGAGGATCCCTTGGGACCAGCAGTTCAAGACCAGCCTGGGCAACACAGTGAGACCCTATCTCTAAAAAAAAAAAAAAGTTAGTTGGGTATGGTGGTGTACACTCATAGACCTAAGTACTCAGGAGGCTGAGGTGGGAGGATCATGTAAGCTCAGGAGTTTGAGGCTGCAGTGAGCTAGGATCGCGCCACTGTACTGTAGCCTGGGTAACAGAGGGCGCCCATGTCTCAAAAAACAAAACCAAAAAAAATTTTCTTAAAAAGGAAAGGTAGTTTTTCAGTTCATTGAAGGTAATTTATAGCAGGGAACTTATAAAAAATACACACTTATTTTGCATTTTACCCTTCACACCTCATTTCAACTTAAACACAAATGCACATTTGTATACTAATATCTTGACAGTGTGCCAAAGCCTTTTGAGTATAGGTCTGTTTACAAAAGAGCCAAGTGATCCTTCTTGATGATCTTTCTTGAATGAACCACATTCACAATGAATCATTTCCAATTTAAGCTTTTTTAAAGTGGAGTGAGAACCAAAAGGCACTAGGGACAATCTGAGCAAAAACGTCACAAAGCCCATAGACTTCCCAATATTTTCCAGTTTTCTTTCCCATACTTGAAACCTTTTTTTTAAAAGCAACTTGCTTAAAGTCCTCTCAAAGTATTCAGCTTAATTTTCAAAGGCAAAGCAACTCTTTGATACTCATATTTTTGAGATTATGTGACATTTAGTTATCTAATATTAACAGTATGACTGATAAGTTTGGGGACAACTATAACTGAATCCTGGTAAGCATACAACTCAACTGACAGGAGCAGAAGTATGCGCGTTAGGGGAAGGTAGTAAATTACTAGATGGGAGCATGGGCATGCCATGGGCATTCATTAGTATGTTTCATAGAGGAGTGGTCAATCCCGTAAGAAAGCAAAGTAGAGGTCATATAAGAGAGCTTATAGAGAAAGTGTTATTCAGGACAAGGAGCAGCTTCCATTAGCAAAGGGTAAGTATTCCAGAGTATTTAAATATATGATAGTTTAACTATTAATTAAGTTAAACTGCCTTAACATATTAACATTTTATAGTAAAGAATGGAAAATACATACATCGCCATTACATGTACATATATAGTAATACATATATAGTCAAATATTTAATTGCTTTTAAATTAATATAATTAACATAAATTATATTTATACCATATTCAAAACAGTCTTTTTGAAATATTTTAAATTTTCCTTTGCTATCTTCTATCAATTTAGGATGAAAAAGGGGGGTTTGATAGGTAGCTAATCCTGTTTGAATTATCAGAAGCTCCAAATTAATGGATTACAAATTGCATGTGTAATAGATGGTACAGCAGGCCACTTTTAGACAACAGGCTCCTGGAGAATAGAGCTAGCACTCCATGAATATGCTGTACACAAGACTCTACCAATATTAGTTCTCCATAAATCTCATTTTTTCTTTTCTTTCTAAAAATTCAGACATGTAATAAGAATGTGGCTCAGGTTTATCCACCTACACTTATATGCTGTGCCAAGATATCATGCTATAGATATTTTTGCACTTACTCTATTAGATAAGTATTAACGAGTATTAATGAAAACGGATATACTTGTTAGGTATTGCAAATAATTCAACTTTAAAAACATTTTCTATTACTTCTCTTTCAAGCTTCTTGCTTGGACTAAAGAGTATTAAGATTGCAGGTGAGCTATGAATCATTTTCTCCAACAAACACACAAACACACAAAAACAGATGAGACTGATATAAGATTATAACTATTTCCTCTAACACTAGACATTATTTTTTTTTCTCATTACACAATTTTACCCATTTAAGCTTACAAAGCTTAACTATTGCTGCAATATTGCTTTTCTCTACTTGCATGTTAGGAATCTATGAGATTTTACTTGATTTTTTTTAAAAGTGTTGTGCACATATATAACAATTTGCAAACCATTAATTTGGTCCAATTTTATTATCTCCCAGAGTAAAAAACAGACAGGGATTAAGTAACTTGCAAAAGATCACACAATTAATTAGAGGCCACACAATCAACAGAAACTGACACTTACGTCAATGATCTTCCCATTGATCACACTGGCTTTGTGTTTTCTAATTTCAGCCATGTTGATTCAGACTAAACTAGTCATTGAAATCTTCATTTTCTGAAGCAGTTTTCATCCTAAAGACTCATGAATGTTAAGCAGAGAATCAAATCCATTAAAAGATCTAACTACCATCAATTGGTTCAGATAAATAAGGAGTTTTCATCTAATGGAAATGTTGATGGAAGGCAGAAACTTGAAATTTGGCTAGTTTATTGGGTTTCATTGCACAAATTATGGCAATTTAAATGAGTTTTTATTCTTACCCTATATAAGAACCTAACAAAAGAACTGGTAAAACTTTTGGATGCTTTCCATCAGCAGCCTGGGGTAATAATCCAGCTTGGCATCCATCCAATCCAGTAAGTGAATTATTCCAAATAAATAAACTAATTCTAATAACAGAATAGGGCTTCAAGATTATAAAAATAAATATATTTAAAATTGAGAAACATCTACCAACTGAAAGGGTGGTGCATTAATTGTCAATAGTCTTATACTGCGTTTTCAAATATGTAGTCACAAGCATATTTGCTATGTCTTTCTTTTCATAAAATAAAGTTATTCCATGGTCATCAGTAATACCATATTAAGCTGTTTTAAGTCATAGAGGCTGTGATGCAGAGTTTTGCATAAGGAGTAACAGTATTTTTCTTTGAAGATTAGGGTTTAGAACCACATGAATAGCAATAACTAACATTGGGTTCATGCTTATCTGTTTTCATTTAAAATAAATTTTGAGAATGTATGGCAATAGCTCCACAATAGCTAAATTCTATCAATTTTAGCATTCACCAAGAATTCAAAATACTTTATATGGGGAGAAAAAAGAAAGTCTGCAATCAAATGAATTTGGGATATAGTAGATTATTTTTCAGAGTTATAAGATTATAAGACTTTTTTTTGCAGAGAATTTCTGGGACTCAATATTTAAAGAAAACACTTTGGGTAATGTTACTGCAAGGGAATAAATATAAGCAACTATCATTTAGCGAGCACTTACTATATACCCATAGTGCCTGTATTATGTTGATTTGACCACATCTCTAAGGAGTAGAAACACTATCATCACCTCTATTTTATAGATAAGGAAATACTTGAACTCAATGAATCCAAACAGCAGAACATTTCCAGAATGTATACAGAAATCAAACTCTGAAATTAAAAAAAGTCCCTTTCCCAGTTTTATTATGAATACATCACCAGATGATAGGAACCCAAAGCCTGTGAAATATGCCCTGATGACACCCAGTTTGCTTACCCACATCAAGTTTCTATCAGGTTAATGACAATTTTGAAAATTCAGCAAGCTTCCCGCACTATGTACAAAAAAAAATCTCATCCTTAACACTGAACTCTTTCAAACCAGTTTGAAAATTTCTGGAGGTTGTTCTCCTGTAGAGTGGAAATGGTTAAAGGCATGAACTAAAAACCAATGGCAAAGGATGGAGAATGCAAGTTTAGAAAAGAGGCAAAGGAGATAAGAGAGTCAGATCCATTCACCTAAGAGAAAATGGTAGCTAGACTCACGGGGCAGGAAGGGCCCTTGTTTGGCTAGGCCATCCATTCCCATCTCCACATGGGGCCACATGCCTCCAGTTCCCAGGAAACCGCACTGGATGTGCCAAAACCAATGAGCACAATGGGAATTCAGTAACTTGCACAACAGAGGCATACAGTCAATACAATCATTTAGCTGAAGAAGAATTTATCGAAGTATAGAACATGGATCACCTGTAACATCATCTAGATTGTCTGTCCAAAGTGAAAATTCATGGAGAGAAACCTAGAAAACTACATCAGCCTCTGTAGACGCAGCTAAGGAATATGCATTTTAAGCAAACCTCAGGAAATTCTGATGTAAGCTCAAGTTCAAACCTGAAATTAGGCAAGAAAGAATTCATTATACTTCCTTCAACTAACAAGAATAACCTTGGTATTCTTCAACTAGAACCTGTTTAGAAGACAAAAGAAGGAAGTGATGCTTAAGAATGGTCCATTTGGGCACTCCAATGCACGTCCCATAATTAGCAGTGGGTGTTCTGGGTGGCACAACAGCTTGAAAACAGTTTGTTCAGGCTTACAGCTCCGCAGCCATAAGAAGCATGGCCTCATTTTGCAAGCCTCAGACACATTCCTGCTACCGATATCCAATTTAAAATTCTTATTTTAAGTTTAGAAAGACAGAGTCATGCACCACATAACAATGCCTCAGTCAGTAATGGACTGCATATATGATGGTGGGCCCATAAGATCCTGATGGAGCTGAAGAACTCCTGTTTTTACAGCTAACCTGTTATACAGTAGGAGTATATTCTAAAATAACTATAAAAAGTACAATAACATAGTTATTATCAAATATGTACTGTACTAATTGCATGTGCTATACTTTTATATCACAGTGCAGTGGGCTTGTGTACACTAGCATCACCACAAATACATGAGTAATGCACTGTCTCCAAAAAAAGAAAAAAAAATCTTAGGTAGATCCTTTAGAATATGAGTTGTCTGGTGTTTTTTTTTTTTTGGAAGACTTATGTGTATGTTCTCTTTTTTTTAAACAGGTGGTGTTTGGTTACATGATTTTCACTTTATTTAATGGCAAGTAAAAGTGTAAGGAAATTGAGCTATGTTGTCACATTGTGGAAAACATCTCAAGGCAGCAAGAAATTGGATAATCCTGAATATTTTTACCTGAAGGACTAAGTAAAGATCATAGCATGGTGGTTTCTAAGACATAAACTCTTCATAATCTAACATCTCTGAATTTAGGATGTATGCTTTCTTTTAATTAAGTTTTATTGAGACATAATTCACACACTATAAAACTCATCCTTTTAAGTGTATAATTCAGTGGGTTTTGGCCCATTCACATATTCACATAGTTGTATAACCATCACCACTAAGTTTAGAACATTTTCATCTTCCCCCAGATAAGCCTCATGTCTACTGGTAATCACTCCTTATTCCACTTTCCTTAACTCCTGGCAACCATGAATCTACTCTGTGTCTCTGTGGATTTGCCTATTTCTTACATACAATATGATACATACAATATGTTGGCTTTTTCAACTTAACATGTTTCCAAAATTCATCTATGTTGTATGTATCAATATCAGTACTTCATTTTTATTGTCAAATAATATTTCATTGTATGGATATACCATGTTTTGTCTGTCCATTCTTCAGCTGATGGACATTTATTTCCACTTTTTGGCTATTACCAATAATGCTGCTATGAACGTTCATGTACCTATTTTTGTGTGAACATGTTTTCAATTCTGTGTATATACCTAGCAATGGAATTGCTGGAGCACATGGTAACTGTACACACATTTTACCTCTTGAGGAATGCCAAACTATTTTTTCCAAAGCAGCTGCATCATTTTACAATCCCACCAACAATTTATGAGTGTATTTCAACACCCATGCCAACATTCATTATTGTCTTTTTGACTTTAGCCATCCTAGTGGGTATAACGTGGTATTGTGTGGTTTTAACATGCACTTCCCTGATGGCTAATTGTCGAGCCATGTTTTTATGTGCTTACTGGCCGTTTCATACATTCTTTGAAAAATGTTCTGAAAAGTTATAAACTTTTGACCGTCTTTTAATGAGATTGCATTTTGATGAGTTGTAAGAGCCTGTTACATATTTTGGACCCAAGTTCCTTATCAAATATATAATCCCCAAATATTTTCTATTTTGTGAGTTGTCTTTTTACTCTCTTGACAGCGTCCTTCCATGCACAAAACTTTTAATTTTGATGAAACCCAACGTTATATATTTTTTCTATTTTTTTCTTGAGACGGAGTTTCGCTCCTCGCCCATGCTGGAGTGCATGGTGCGGTCTCGGCTCACTGCAACCTCTGCCTCCAAGGTTCAAGCGATTCTCCAGCCTCAGCTTCCCAAGCAGCTGGAATTACAGGCGCCCACCACCACGCCCAATTTTTGTATTTTTAGCAGAGACAGGGTTTCACCATGCTGGCCAGGCTGGTCTTGAACTCCTGACCTCAAGTGATCTGCCTGCTATGGCCTCCCAAAGTGCTGGGATTACAAGCGTGAGCCACTGTGCCTGGCCTTTTTTCTTTTGCTGCTTGTGTTTTTATGTTTGATATGTCAAAAATCACTGACTAATCTAAGGTTACAAAGGTTTACATTATGTTTTCAAAGGTTTACATTATGTTTTCTTCTAAGAGTTCTATAGTTGTAGCTCTTTGACCCATTTTGAGTTAATGTTTGTACGCTGTGTGAGGTGTATTCCTTGCCCAATGGAATGTATCTTACAATTATAACCGGTTGTGATTTTCTATAACACATCTCACAATTCATGGCATCTTAGATTTGACAAAGTATGGAACACTTATCCCCTGAAATAAAAGCCTATATAAATGTGCATTTTTTTTCTGGAAATGAAAAATCTGTTTCTCTCAATAATACTAAGACTCTTTGAATATCAATGTGATGAGAACAAAATCTGTCATAAATATATATATTTTCTTATGATAGATATATTAGTTTAAGGTTTCAAGTAAGGCTTGAAGGCTTACACACAATCCTTATTATGTTGTTAAAAGTGAATGAAGACTGTCACAAAAGCAGCAATATGGCTGAAATGATCATGACAAAAATCCATTAATTCTACAAGTCAGGTTAAATTCCCCTGGAAGTTAAGTTTATTTGACAGTGATGTAATGTCACAAGAAATAGTAATATAGGCACCAAGGAAATTTCTTTAATTAAAAAATTCAGGGGATTTTCAGAATCCAGGTTTAAATATGTATTGTGCAGAATATAAAACAATTAATAAACTCAACAGTTGGAGATTAACTTGGAAGTTAGAGAAATGAAAAAAATCAGTTCTACTCGTATCAACCTACTAAATGTCCTGATGAACTCAGTGACAACCACAGACTCTGAAGACAATGGCTCACAAACAGACTGATATCCATTTAATAGTTTTTGAAGATTTTTTTCCTGTAAAATGGCTTGTATTTCCACAGGTACAACAGTGAAGAAATAAACTTTTCAATTTGACATGAAATATAAAACAACAATTTTACAAATATATTCATAAAATTTAACTGCTCATAACGCAATACATGGTAAATGTGACCATCCCCTTAACTTCTAGACTATTTAATACAGAGGAGCAATCTGTCATCTCAGCTAAAAAGAAACATCTTTCCTTTCATTGAGTTTATTTTTGTTTGTTTAGAAACATGTTTAGAAACTGTCAAGCAAAACTGGAAAATACTTATTTTCCTTATCTTCCTCTAGGGATTCTTCATGAGGGCAAAGACTTATTTGAAAGGATGTAAGTTATACTAAAAAGAAAATACTGAACCTTTTTTTGTGTTACTGCTTCAATAATGCTTAGATTATTTTAAAAAGATGCTGAAGTCGTCTCATTGGTCGCACAGAAGGAGGAGCATCATACCCTAAGCCGCAAAGGCTAAACTACTGGGATAGAAGATTGACAGTAAAGGGATGGAGATGGATTTGGCTTAAAATCAAAGTCCTGTGGTTTGTCTATCAGAAATTCCACTGTTATGAGGCAAAGCTGCAAGAAGATAGTTTTTACCCAGCATTAACAATGGTGTAATCACACACCCTTTCAAGCACATCCAAAGAAAAGAATGGCTTTAAAAAAGAAAAGAAGTGAAACAAAACCATAGAACTGCAGGTAACAATTCTATAACCTATATTACACTTCAATTAAGCAGAAAACTCTCATAAGTGCCCACACAATACTGAGCTCCCAAATAACAGAGGTTTGAGTTTTTCCATGAAAAAAAAAAAAGACATTGAAGCTTTATGAAGAAAAGAGTTCTCAAGTTTCCCAATACAGTAAATGTAATAACTTAAAATAATTTCCCTATTGGTACTGGAAAATAAATTCTACTACAATCATGTTTATGCCAGTTTCTGGCATATTTCTGCATCCAGATTCATTAGTCTCCTTAATGGAGCCCATCATTTTTCCAATGGCTTTCTCCTTTCTTTAAACCCTAACCCTGAAATTCTATAACCAGTTATATCACGTGGCTTCCCTGAGGCACAAAGGTACCAAAGTCTATAATTAACTATCGAGGAATGATAAATATGCTATTTATATTAACAGATTTTAATTCTTTCGGGCCACAGTTGGGGGAAAAAAATCCAGAAACCTTAATACTCTGCAGGGTGAACTGTAGCCCTTTTTGCTAAAAGCTGAACCAAATAAGGGAAATGTTGAGAGTTGCAGCATGCATGACCCGGCAGCACCGATTATTAATAAAAAATTCCGGACTAGAAAAATACTCAGAGTTGTACTCCATCCACTCTGAATCATTTTTTTTTTGTACTAAACGACATAAACAACTGAAAAATATTTCAATGGGAATACATCACTGGGACTTTTACTTCTGGAAAGCTACTTACAAAAGGCATTACAGTCAGGCCAAGACAACTAATTGGTCTGCAATTTCCTTGTGTATACACATGGGGGAGTGGGGCTAGTCCTTTAAAGTGATGGCAAGACATAAAAAAAGAAGTGACCTTGGAGAAATTACTTTTCTGAATTGCATTTCTCCACCTTGGTGAGCTACAGAGTTCTTTATTTTCACAAACTAACTCAACAGTGAAAAAAAAAAATCTCCTTAGTCAAAATTATAAAGGGATCTTCCTACAAGTGGCCAAGAAGAGCCTGGTGTCCTTTTTGCTGACTTGCCACCTCTCTGCAGTTCCATAGGCAGGGTGGGCGGGACCTCACTTTGGAAGCCAAAGGAAAAGATGTGGAGCCCATGGAGGGCGGTTCACTGTTACCCCTTCCAAGAGCTTGGAAATTATTTCCCAAATTTCAACTTATATTTAAGCTGAATTTACTAAAAGTCAGAAACTTTTAGTTAGACATATGCCCAACTATGGGATATGTCCAACTTGGAAGGTAACTTCATTTTGGGGGATATGTCACGTTGCAGCATGACTAGACTTATAAACAGGACTTGAAATGGAAAATTATGATATACCTAACTCTCTGGAAAAATATCTTTTTTCTTGGTAGGTAAAATCTGGCCTTTCTGGATGCAAGACCATTTAGCTTACAAGATGGTTTTAGGGCATCAAGAATCCTTCAACCACTTTCTAGGCATACAGCAAGAAAAGAGAACGAGTGCCTCCTTTGTCATTCTTTGGGACCCAAAGAATTACAGGCTGAAAAGACATACTCTATCAGCGAAAGCTAATCATCAGAGACTCTGGCTAAATCAAAAGGCATTCAATATATTATTCTAGGCAAGTCCATTTTTTTCTTTCATTTTCTGTCTGCAGGTAGAGTAAGCTATACAGAATAGAGCAAGCTATCTATAAGAGGACTGTTGTCAGATTTTCACATCATTTAAAATTTACCCAAACAAAACCAAAACCAAAAATGTCTCATCCTAAACAATGATCTCCATTGAAAAATAAAGCTATATTAAAACTGAGAGGCTGAACTTTAAACATATTACGTCAAATTAAGCAGCAGCAATCAAGAGTAATATATCGTATCACTTTAAGGAAAAGGGTATTCAAATAGGTTAGAACGACTGAAAATAGGCAAAATATTTGCCAGTAGGCAAAATATGAAAAAACCAATTCAAGTATGGATATAGTACATTAGAATCATATAAATTACGTATATGTACAAAGGTTAAAAAAAAGTCACCCAAATCTGCAATGGTCAAATTAAGAGAACATTAGTTTAAATAAATACTTATTTTATCTCAGCCAGCTTCTACCAGTCTCATGTCCTAAAGGATCTTTACCTTCTAGAAGCAGTGATACGATCGGTGCCAAGCATCCAAGAATTATTAATCAAAATGAAATGAAAGTAACAGGAATGGTGGAGCTCCTATGAAATTCTCATTTAATTATTCCTCAGCAAACACTCATTTGCTCTCTCAAAAGCAGGAATTTTGAATTATCTCTGCAGACGTACCACTTGGTGTTGTGTATATCTAATGATCCCACTTAAATTTAGTTTGATTTGCAAACATTTTCAAAACTTACTGGGCTCCTTAAGCTGCAAGGGAAGGTGACAGATGGTGAAAAGTGAGTGCACAAAAATGACTATATCATTGTGATTGGTTGCTTTCAGACTCACAGAATTTGGCTTTCTTAACAAAGGAGAAAAAAAAAAACCCAAGCTTTATGGAACCCCAAGTGGTTTTAAAAAGTAAAAGCTTATTTTTAACCATTCTTAAATCTTAATTCAGTCAGCAAATAAACGTGGTAGTATAGTATCCAGACCATGTCTACTACTGTAATTACCCTCAGTTAATGAGTTTTTAAGAGCTGATGTATTTTAATCAACCAAACAGTTCTGGCCGTGCAAGATGAGTTTCGGGGCAGATCATATCAGGCAGAAATAACAAAAGACAGGCTAAAAAGTTATGGAAAATTGTTTGTGAAGTCCCATGTATTTGATGAATGAGTATCTAAAGTAAATTCCACCGAAGTTAAAAAAAAAAAAAGCCCACAAGATATGAATATTCTCTCCCCCAACAAGTCAGAAAAATAAATCAGAAAAAGCTCCAGATTTCAAAACCACCTGTGCCTAAGGCCATCTGTCCACCAGTCACACTGTACAGAGCTGCCCCTCTGCTGTCTGGTCAGGTTTGAGCCACGATCAAGTATTTCTAGACACTGTGCGCCCTTCGCGTAACACCTACACCACACTGCACTGAAGTGAACTTCGTGAGCCCACACTTTTGAATAAATTTCTTCTACATCTGTAAAATATGATTTAAAGTCTTGTCCAAGATTACAAAAAAAAACTTGGTTAAAAACCCAAGGTTAAAAATAGAAGCATAGCATTTTAAATCCAATTATTACAAAGATATTATGGTTTAATCAAGCAGACTTCAATGACGATGCTGCTGTTTTGAGCATGCAACACACCACTGGTATCTGTTACACTCCTGCCATGTTTCATCACCATGTCCCCTCTCTTTATTTCCAGCCCCGTCACCCTCCCTTAATAAACAACATTACAAAAAGGTAAAATCTAGAGTTAGTGGCAAAATCTTCACAGTAACCTGTTAATAAAGTCATAGATGGCTGTCAAGGGCGTCAGTCAACTGGACCTTGGAAAATTAATTTGATGCAGTTTTGCTCCCCAACCAGCTGTGTAGCACAGAAAGGGCAAGCAGCGTGAAATGCATGAGTTCCATGAGGCAACGGGATCTGAGACCAGTATTTTGCAGACTTCTCCGAGCACACGTGTCCACAGGGAGTGAAAGCATGAGTTGGCGGTCCTGCGTCTACATAAAATCCTGCCTCACAGCCAAGCCAGAGAGGCACATAGGGGCCCACAGTCCTGCACATGGGACACTCCCTCTCGTTGGCCTCCGTGTCACTCCGATGGCCCCAGTTGTGGTACCCGTGCACGTGGCCACAACTGAGATATGCCCAGGGCTGCTTCTCCTCCACCACCTCTTTCCTGTTGATGCTGGGGAAGGCCAGGGTGTTGAGCCCCACAGGACACTGAGGCCGGGCAGCGTTAATCTCCTGCCGGAGGGCTTCTATGTGCTTCTGAGTTGGAGTATGAAAAAGCCCATCTGCTGTTCTCCAGAGGAGAGTGGCCCCACACAGGTCAATGAGGGAGCCGTCCTGCAGGACGTTGGTCTCACTTTCCACCTACAACAAGTTTGAGACACATGCCTTTTAAAAGCAAAATCAAGCAAATCACTCCAAGATTCTTTCCTCTCAAAACAAGCAAAAAAATATTTGAAGATAACACAGGGAGGCAATTTATCCCACAAAAACAGAACTAGGGGAGTAACCTATCCTCCCCGAGCCTCAGCTTCCTCATCTGATCACTGGATATGATACATATATGCCATATGTACAAAGCCCTGGGCACAGTATGTATACCTAGCTTTACATGTTCAATTACTGTAGTGGTTATTTTAATGAACTTCACAAATCTCCTAAGATTTTCTTTTTAACTCCTTAAGTCAGTAACACAATGACTCACTGATCCCATAGGACGAGAGATGTCCTACCAGTCCATCCAGTGGAGACTCATCCTCATCTTGACGACAGCCAATCCAGAAGATCTTGCTGGGGGCCTGCAGTCATTACAGCAGGGTCCAAAACACTCCTGGTGACCCTTAGCTTCCTCCACCTTGAATCTATCTTTCATCATTCATTTTTTAAGGTTTGAAGCTGAACAGTTCAACATGAGCCTTCATTTTTAGAAGGAGGCCTGTGCTATGCACTAAGTGCTTATAAGACTGATTAACAGCTGACAAGAAGCAGCTAGGCATGGTCAGCAAGAATCTGACCGCTGCCTCCACATGCCAGATGCATGCTAAGCCTTGGGGGTACCAAAGGCCAATAAAACCTCTTCCCCATCCTGCTGAGACTTGCTCTTCATTAGTAGAAGGCAGACATGCCCAGAGCTCGGAGTGCATGAAGGCCAGTAAAGCACTGTGCAAGGCCACAAATTTATAGCAGCCAGGAGTGTGGACTCTGGGTTTGAACCCTGGCTCTCCCACTTATTAGCTGTATGACGTTGGGCAGATTACTTAAGCTCCTCGTGCCTCAGTTTCCCCTTGTTTAAACTTTAGAAAAGGTGGTTGTGTTAGATAAGTAAATGCAAAGAGTTCTTAGAGAACACTGTCTGGTACGCAGTCAACACTACGTAAATACCTGCTACTATTACTCTGATGATGACAGATGGTCAGAAATGGTTTCTAAAAGGTTTTTTTTCTTTAACAGAGATTTGAGAAAGATGTCAGGCCTCAGTAGGGAGGATAGTAGGAAGGCACAGCAGGGAGAGGGAGGAGAGGCCAAATGGCATATGCACCGAGGGAGCAACAGGGAGTTTGATGAGGCTGTGCAGCCAGGCTGAACAAGGATGGACGCAGTTCAGGGCACTGGGTGGGCGGGACGAGAGACTCAGGCGGGAGAGGTAGGCTGGCATCCATGCCCAGAGGGAGTTGGTAGGGGGTTTAGGTAACTATAAAAGAACTGATTTACCTTTCAAAAAGGTCACTTCTAGAACTTTGGAGGGTGGGTTGGAGGGGTAAAATGAGCTGTGAAGGAGGCACCTGGTGCTCTCTCTGGGTAGAGAGGGTGAGTACACCTCAACAAAGACAGTCTCAGTGGCAAGAGACAGAGGCACAGGGACTAGAGAGAAAGAAATTAGACTCGATGGCACTCAGCTCTTGATCTGAGCAAGAGCCTGTTACGTGCCTGGTTGTCTGGGTAGAACAGTGCTTTCCACAGACAGAAACACAGGAGAAATGGCAGATGAGGGAGCAAACCTGATTTCACCACTTAGCAGCTCTGTGTTCTTGAGTCAACGACTTAACCTCTCTGGGCCTGGCTTCCACATCCATTAAGCTGGAATAATGCTAATACATGTCTTATAGGATTGTTGTGAGAACTAAATAAGTTCAACAGCAAAAGCCAGGCCAGTTCTGGGTGTGCGGAATGTGAGGGTGTGCAGAGTATCGGTGGTGGTAATGCATACAAGGCACGTGTGATACAGCGTGGAGACAGATCAGGCTCGCAGAAACATATCTGGGATGTTATCCGCACCTAGGTGAAGCTGTGGGAATGGACGCCACTGCCCAGGCAGGGTCCCAGGGAGGGCAGAGAGGACTGAGGACAGAGCCAGGAGCTGGGGTGGAGGAGAAGAACCATATAAGGGAAAGACAGAGGTATGGGAAGCACCAGAAATTTTGTCAATCTTTGGTCCAAAGGACTTTGGCGGCTCTCTGCTGCCCTTGGGGTACAGCCCAAGCTTCTTAACACATTAAAAGGTCACTCCCAATGCAGTCACTCGACTTCTCCCGCTGTAGCTCTTCCCTTCCTAACTGGAAACCAGGACTGCCCTGCGATGAGCTGCAAGGAGCTGGAGTCCATGAGCGCACTACCTTGGACTGCCCACAGGCAGGTGCAAGAGCAACCTCTGCCTAGAATACTCCACTCCAGTACACCCAGCTCCAGCTGAGCCCTGGGCTGGCAAACTCCTACTTGTCATCCAGGTCTCACCCGGATGTCACTTTGCCCTGGACATTTTCCTTGTCATGAAGAAATCAGCCCTTCCCAAGTATTAGTTTTTAGAAAAAATTAAGGTCCCAACAAACGATAAATGTTAATACTGTACAGGACATACACTGTGACTCCTTTCAGACAGCCTGAAGTTTGCTGATGCTCCTTCCCCGCCCCACCACCATACCGAGCATCCCGTGGTCTCCTCTCCTCTAACTGGTGTCGTGAGGCTCCTGCCCTTGCTGACCACAGGCAATTCTCAGAGGAGGCCTCACTGCAGGATAAAACTGTTGCTAAAGGATCACCCTGATGTGGTAAGAAGCTGAGGTGTGGTGGTGGCCTAGCCTCTGGCTGTGGAACAACCCCCCTTTCCTCCTGCAGGGCAGTTCTTGGTAAACAACAAAGTCTTATCATAAATCTGGGGTGTATGGTTTTTTATTTTCCACATAACCTTGACTCCCACATCTGGGGTAGGTGGCCTGTGGAGGGAAAGTACCTTCGGTGCCTTCTCATGACTGTGCTCATCACACAGTATCTGCTGATCTGCTGCCTAGTCTGTGACCTCCTCCAGACCACGCAATTTGAGGGCAGAGCGTGGACTTGGTGTTTTCTGCCATATCCCCAGTTTGCAACCCCTGCTTAGTAATAACAACCAGCCAGTTATGGGGCATTACTGTGTCCAGCACTGTTCCAATCCTTTCCAGCTACTGAATTTATTTAGTTCTCACAACAGTCCTATTAGACATGTATTAATATTATTCCAGTTTAGGAGATGTGGAAGCCAGGCACAGAGAGGTTACGTCATCGATTCAATACCACAGAACTAAGTGGTGAAACCAGGACTTGAACCTGGTGGCCTGATTTAGCAATCATTAGTAGGCATGAATTCAGATTTTATTTTTTAAATTCTACCACAAAAGAAAAGCTATGAACAGGCACAGGAATTGACAGTATTGTGGAAGCAAGAGACATCTGGCCTCTACCATGGCAACTAATGGCCCCTACATAGCAACTATCTAAGCCCAGGGTAGTGAATTCAACCCCCCATTCACCACTTCTTATTAGCAAGTGACTTAACCTTTTAAAGCCCAGGTTTCCTCATCTGTAGATGGACACAATAACAACACTGACTTCATGGGTTATTTTAAGCAACATTGGAAAGTCAATTAATGTAAAGCATCTGCTAGAGCCTGAACATAGTTACTCTATGGTTATTTTTATAATTTCACCTAAAATTAGGTAGGCAATCAACTTAACTGAATTTACTTAATTTTATACAAAGCCAGTTTAGTTTAATAAAATACTTCATATATAATTTAATACTCAAGACCCTCCTAGAGTAATATTATAAATGTTACCATATGTTATCATTAACTAGCTAAAAAAGTAGGGCACAATTCAAACTCCATTCATCTATTTATTCAGGGAGCTAAAGGCCTGAAAAGACATTTCCCCCACATTTAATTAATTTTGTTGATTAGTACACAGTTCTGAGGTTCCATCATTTGCTGTAATAATGAAAAACAATGGTGATTTCTTGTTACACATACATTAGTATATTGATTCATATCAAATGCTGAGTATGATATTAATATATAATCTTCCACCAGCACTAGCTCCACAATGTAACTACTATTGTTTTAACAAATATTTTAGACTTTTAGCAGCTCACTTTATTTCTCATATTTCTGTATTAGACTGCAAATGACAAGTACTGCCAGAGACTGTCTCCAAAATCTAATCTCCAGATAAACATAATTTATATCAAATGCTACCAGCAACATGTACAGGACCAATGAGTCATGAATTGAAACAGAAGTTCAAAGAGTCAGTAAGCTTTCCTCAAAGACAGACAAAAATTGTTCTCCAGAGGTTAACAAGAGGAGATTGCAGGAAGGATGTATCCGTTCAGTGTCCCATAAGCCCAAGATCAGGCTGATAGAAGCCTTTGTAACTGGCCAGGTTAATCAGATGCTATCAAATAGGACAGCACAATTTTACATAGTTCTAAGTGTCGCTTATAGGGACTAACTTCAAAAATAGCATGTATATTTAATACAACCCATTAATACAAGCCATTTTTGGAGTTCGTTCTTTTCAGTCGCACTGTAAAATTCTCTGGCACACATAGCAGCCTGAGAAGGGTCACTACACAATAACCAGAGTGGACGAGAAACTCATCCTGTGATATGCCCTCCTGGACAAAGGCGTTCCCCATAGACTCCAGCGTATGCTTTATACTCACCCAGGGAGGCAAATGCTCAGGTGTAAATCATCCCTGGCTCCCCACAACATGGTACTGAGTAGAAACCATCCCTGGCTCCCCACAACATGGTACTGAGTAGTATTAGGTGTCCAGGCTCTCCAACAGGGAGACCTGAGTTTGAATCCCACCGGCTACCACCTGCTAACTCTGTGACACTGGGCAATCTTTAACTTCACGCCACATCTTCCTCATCCATGAAATGGGGATGACTCTACTTCCCTAAGAGGGCTGTTGTGCAGATGAAGTGAGCTGATGTCGGAAATGTTAACGCAGAGCCTGCACCCAGCAATCATTTACTGACTTCTTACTCTTGCTGTTATAATGATGAATAACCAGTTTGGCCAATCTAGGTCAGTTTTGTATAAAACTAGCCAGTGATCAGAAACAAAAGATTATTTAGAAAAACTGCTTTCAACATTTCCATCTTTGTTTACAATTTCTTGAAAACATTCATATAAAATTTATTGAATTTGCTTTTTTTAGAAAATGCTTCTCATATTTATTCAGCCATGATGCACGGTAAGACACATAAGCTGTGCCTCTAGCTGAAAAATGGTGTAAAATAGAAATAAAAATAACCATTCCCTAAACACAAACATCCAGTAGAGAACAGCAAATGAGGTTAGCGAAACAGCCCCCAACTTCTTTTTCCATCTTAGACATTTTTGGTGATGATCTTTCTCTCTGACAAGTGCTAGGTCAAATCCTCTATTCCGTATAGATTTTATTCTGTGGGAGTTTTGAAGAACTCCTTCTTTTCTAGCTTCTAGAAAAAGACATTTGTTTTCTCTCGTTCTAGCTTCTACCTAGCAAATTAAGCAAAAGTACAGGAATGGACAGCTTACTAAAAATCAGTGGCTGTGCTACATGGCTATGGCAAGATCAGAAACCCAAAGTTCTACATTTAAGGTATTATAATTATTCTCCAAGAAAGAATGGGTTTAAAAAAACTGCTTTAGGGCATGGGGATAAGTGGTGATATTTATAGGAAAATATTAACATGCCAGGTCAATGCAGTATATAAATCATTTCAAGTAAAAAGGTGTTAACTATGATTTTGGTGGACAGTACAGAGAATTCTGCCTTAATATATAGGAATTCAAAGGGAAAACCAGCTGACTTATTTTTTACTTTCAGAAAGTCTAGTAAATAATTCCTTAATGCATAATTTTTACTAATTGTTTTTGGACTGCTCAAACGTTTTCCAAATCAATAAAGTTTTACACTAAAAATAAGTTTATTCTCCTTCAAGTGAATTTAAGTAGATTTTTCTGGTGAGGTATATAATAAAAGATAATGCTCTTCAGGTGGTAAGGAGCAAAACACAATTTACTCCCACTACGGGAAAAGTTGAACGCCTGAAGGAGATAAGGCCATTTCCCTCTTGATTTCAGGGGCTTGTGGCATTCTGCTTCTCCTGAGTTATGGTACATGGCGCTTGGACCTGCACAAAGGTTCTGAACGTCAGGGGAGGAAAATGACAGCCTTCGAGTTAGGCTTGAGTGGTTTGGTACTTCACGCTTGCAGAGTGAAGCACACTCACCAGCTTTCCTCGTTGCTGGGCCGACCTGGTTTCTCGCAAGGTGTACACATCTCCACAGACAGAGATCTCGCGCCAGACCCCGGGCTGGGACTCCTCGGTGAAGCCCCCTCGTGGATGCATCACCAGGACGCCATTAGTAGTGAGCCCATCCATGTGGCCGTCGGGGTTTTTCCACTTTGCTGCCTTTTCCTGGAGAGAACACAGCAGAACAGAAAAAGTAGGTTAAGATGATGTTGAAATGGAAAGGATTCTGGAATTTCTTTAATACATTGCGTAGAGGCAGAGGGGAGGAAGGTGATGAATTTTCAGTTTCTATTTAAAGCTAATAATCACAAGGATGACATATGCAATCATTTCGACAATATAAAAGAAGTGCTGAATGGATGAATGACTTATCACTGGACACATATTATAGTTCTCAAGAACTTGCAAAAAATGGATGCCTGGGCTTCTCCCTCTAAGATTCTTTTTACCCTCCCCACAACCCCATGAGATTCCAGGAATCTGGTGTTTTCTCTTTTCAGTTATACTTATGCCATGCTCTTATCCTGTTATCTAAAAGTACTTTCTATGTACTCACTGTCAGGATAGAGAAGAAAGGATAGTCATAAAGAAAGACTTTTTATTAAAGCCAGAAAATTCCAAAAATGTTAAGCCAACAAGTTGGGGTCATTATGTTTTCCTAACAATCACTGTTTAAATTCTCAAAGGTAGATGGCACATGTAGCTTGACATGACAACAGGACAGACACTCTTGGGTGCTTGTGCCACAGCTCTTCCCCTCAGCTTTCTTGGTGACAGAGCTCAGCTACTGTTCATGTGGCTGGGGCGGAGGTTGGGGGGTGGTAGGGAATCCTGATTAACCCAACATGACACTCCCAGCCCTCTTCCCAATAGCTGGTTTACAGGTGGGCACAGCACATGACTGGGCTCTGACTGATGACACATGATATCTTCTGGGAGGCTTCCGAGAAAGGTGTCTGTGCTGTAAGAAGAGGCAAGGAAGAAACAGTGCTTCTGCCACCCTCTTCTCTGGCTGGAAGTTGTCATGTGGCAGGAGACATCTGGAAGTGCAGGAGCCAGCTCTCACCCACAAGAAGACCTCCCAGGAAGAGGCTGCTGCACCACGGGAGGCAGAAGGCAAGACAGAGAGAACCCGGTGCCCTGGATGTCACAGAACCACTGAACCACCAACCCTGGAGCTGGCCTTCATCGGCACTTCTTATGTGGGAATAGTACATTTTCATTGATTTTAGACCATTTTGAGTGGGTTCTTTTTTTCCTGCAAAAATATCCTAATTCAAAAGGAAACTATGTTAAACCTGGATATTCACTAAAACTTCTGGGGTTCATTTACAAGGAAACCCTATAAGGGCAGGGATTCAAGTCTGTGTTGTTCTCTGTAATCCCATATCTAAAACACCCAGTATGGAACATAGCAAACACTCATAAAACATTTTTGAATGAGTGAATCACTAACATTTTCCTCTAAGCCCTAATGATCTAAATTTGGCCCATTTATTTTTCTCTCTGAAATAAACCTCTTCGTTGCCGTAAATACATTATGGACAATGTTATAGGCATACTTTAAAAAAAGTACTTACTGTAAATATCACAATATAAAAAATATAATGAATAACAAGTAATGCTTACTAATGTTCAGATTTTTAATAACAAGTTTCTCAAACTGGCCACCTGAAAACTAAAATCTCAAAATCTCACCAGAGGCAACATACAAAGCCAATATTTTTTTTTGCTCCAATTAAATGTTCCATATCATAATCACAAGCATTTTTCTAGAAATCATGTACTTCTTGACAGTACTTACTCCAAGAAATATGTTTTTGGAAGAGTCAAATCCGGCGGCGAATATCCGTGCTGTGTAAGGCTCATTCCTGTCACACACGATCCTGCAGGCGAACCTGGATATGGTGCTCTGTGTGATCTGGGCTTCGTCAGTGTTCTGGCTGCCAGAAATCGTGTCTGTGACAACGAAGTCGATAGGGCTTTCTGTTGATCTGCCCACCTAAATAAATCAAATGTACTCGTGATTCACTTGGAAAATAGCACGGTGCCGTATTTTATTCACATGGAAAAAGCATTCAGGATTCCTTTAATATTCACTATCCTTGTTCTGAGGGTTAGAATTTAATGTAAGATTTTCATTCGTGCTCCTTTTCCTATTTAACTAGGGAAGATATTAGGGTAACCAAATATTAGAGATACCTATTTTTAATCTTATTGTATTGTGGTAAGAATATAATATGAGATGTATCCTCTGAAATATTTGAGCACATAATGCAGTCATTGTTGACTACAGGCAGAGTGGTGCACAGCAACTCTCTAGAACTTATTCATCTTGCTTAACTCACTTTATGCCACTCACTAGTTCATTAGATTTTAAGTATTGAGAAAAAGCTCAATTAAGAGGACAGGAGCAGATCTTTGGCCACTCATCAGATTTTATCTCTTGGATTAATGTTCTCTCCCAACAACTGTAATTCTGATTCTGAAGTTGCCAGTGGGAGGAATGCAGAGGCCTGTGATGTATGCACATAAAGTTCCCAAAAGTCAATTTCCAAGGCATTTTTATTCTGGTCTCAAAGTTCTATCTACAAACTAGGCAATGTAATACATTCTTCACATCCAAATGAAGAAAGTAGAAAAAAAATCTTGTATCACTTAGCTCAGCTTGCTTCCTGGAACAATATTACATTTCTTTTGTAAATCTCATATATACGTTCTCATGCACAGACTCTCTCTCTAAAACCAACAGACCACAGACATCTATTTTCTTTTGTTTTTTTATAACCCTTAATTTCTTGTCCTAATGAAATGTGCCTGGAATGAACTAAACTGCTGGTTTCATTGAAACTTAACAATTTGAACAGATGCATATTGCCTAGATATATGCATTTCAGGTTTTGAAAACACGTAACTTGTTAAAAAATGCAATGTAAAATCTAAATTAGATGTATTATAAAATCATATAATTCAGCTTTCTAAAGTTGCAAAATCTCCTCTCCGCTAGATTCATTTAAAAACTGGGTAACTTGGAAACTCTACTGATTCAGACTGCTTTAATTTTGTTAAACATTTTTAAACAAGAAAATTAGAAAAGTAATGAAGACTTATTGCAAAATATTTAACAAATAGAGAAAAGTATAAAGGTGAAAACAAAGCCAACTTCAAACTTAGGCATAAACCTGTCCTGAGCCTCTATTCCAATGAAGTTTAGGAGTAAAATGATACTCCTAAAAGTGATAAATTCTAGAATTTCCCAGTCATCTCACCAAACCTGGAGCCTCATAGCAACAGTCACTGTCACAAGATTTGTCCGTCTCCATGGAAGAGGGCAATGACTTTTCAAGCTCTGTTATAAGTTCAAAGCCAAAACCACTCTGCTGGTTTGAATGTTTCATAACTGTTCCTTCTTGTGTACAGAAATTACTCTTTTCTAGAAGGGCCACATTCTGAGTTCATCCAAATGTATTAAATTAATGTCTTGATGAAGTAATTGAAATTGACTGTAAAAAGAGGAAATTTTATTCTAACTAGAACAGCCTGCTAGGATCAATGATTTTAAGTCATGACACTTATCTTGATTGGTCATACACATGATTTATCAGTTCGCTTCCACTTAAATCTAACCTCTAGAGTGCTGGTAAAATTTTATACTTTATGACACAAGCCTCATGTTGCTTTTTCCAGGAAAACAAAACAACAACAACAACAAAAACAAAACTAAGTCACTTTCCTGCTGAAAAATCACTCAATGTGGAAAACTTGGCAGCCTGCCCTTTCTTTTGACTACTGGATCAACGCTACATTATTTTAAAGGCAGTCATGCACACAAGCCAAGATGCTTTTGAATTTCATCTGATATTCATATAGCACGCAAGCCAGGGTGCTTCTGAATTTCATGCGATATTCACAGAATGCCGGTAGTCATATAACTAGCTACAGTGAGAACTTTGCTCCATTCAGTATGTTAAATTTTACATATATAAGAAAAGTTTGGGTTTGCCTGGATGTCAGCTGAAGCCAGGACAGGTAAGATGGTATCAGAGCATCTAGAAGGGCCTCCCCTTTTTCTCACCTCCCTCAACCAATTCCTCCCATCTCCCTGCATCAATCACTTTATTTTCTGACTTCCCTCCTGGGATAAGGATGAAATATTGTTGCTCCCATCTAAAAGCAATCTTTCCATTGACACTTGGTATTCCAATATTCTCCCTTTCCCAAGGATTTTGCTCCTAATATTATCTCCTCTCTTTCCTGAGTCACCAATTTCTCCTTTTATACTGGATCATGCCATCAGCTTTCACACACATTCTGGAGCTTCTCAAACTCTGTGGTTAAAGGACCAGTATTGTTGCTGTTGTTGTTTTAAATTTTAACCCATCACTGATGCCTTTTAAACATACAATAAAAATGAGTACTTGAGAAATGATCATCTGCTTGGATGTTTCCGCAATGCCAAACTGTCATAAAGGTTTCCTCTCAACTTGTATGCTTATCTCATTCTGTATTTTAACAAACATTTCACTGCTGGGCAGAGGGAGTGCAGTTTGAGTAGCCCTGCTCTGGACTAGTCTCCCACCTTTAAAAACGCTTTCCTTCACCTGCAAGCAAGCCCCAGGCTCCAGCCCTGTTTCTCTGATTCACTTAACAGCAAGACTTCTTGGAAAACCTGTCATTAGTTATCTCCTCCATCTCCTCACCCATATCTTTAGCTTCCTTCTTCTTCAACCCACTCCAACTGAGCTTCCTTCCCCACAACTCTACTGAAACCACTCATGCTAAGATTCCAAAAATCAATATATTGCTAAATCCAGGGCTTACGCTGAGCCAGCATATCCCGGTCCATCTCTACCTGGTACTAAAATAATGAAACTTTCAAGCCAGTTGGTAAATAGTCCCCCTTTCCCTTTTCTTTCTGTTCTCTCCCTAGATAGTATCACCAAATCCCACCTATCAGCTGAAAGTCTTAATCTCTCCCCTGAGCTTCAGACCAGCACACCCAACCTCCACTTGTGTGTTTGATAAATATCTCAAATGTAATATATGCCAAACAGAACTTGGATCCCCCTTCACCCTGGGGCTTCCCTATATCAATGACTGACTGACATCCAATTTGCTCAAGCAAAAAGTCAAAACCCAAGAATAACCTGATTCTTCAGTTTCCTCCATGTCCACATTAGCCCTGTGTAAACACTGTCAGCTGTACCTCCAAACACATCTCAATCCCTCTACTTTTCCCATTTTGGTTCTGGTTACCATTATCTCTTACTTGGGTTCTATCACCTTAGCCTCCAAACTGGTCTCCCTGTTTTCATACTTGCCACCTAGATTCTTTTCCATAGAGTAGTTTGAGAAATTGTACAAAAACATAAATCAGATTATACCTCTCTCCTGCTTAAAATCCTCCAACAGCTTCCCAAAATTCCTAGAATAAATCTCAAACTCAACCTGCCTGAAGGTCCTACCTGTCTCAGCCTCTACCTGCCCTTCCAAGTCCATCTGAGTTCACTGCTGTCCTTCTCCACTGTGATCTTGACTTGGAGCCTTTGTACTCACTGTTTCCTCTGCCCAGAGGGTTTGCTTATTTGTGGTTTGCCTCCTCCAGATGTAGGCTCCTTGACAGGAGAGCCTTAGTTATCTCTCCCCAGTCACCAAAGGAGTTTCTGACACAGCAGATGGTCAAGAGGTGAAACTAATAATTGGAAGATTATGACAGGGAGGCTGAATCCTATGAGATACACACATACCTGCACATGCATGCTCATGTACAATGGTTGTAGAAATACCTACTAGAAAATGTAGATATTCTTTAACATTTTCCTCTTAACTTAATAGATACTACTTAAATGTTATCATCTAAAACCACAGTAAATCACCTAAATTGAAAACCAAACCAAACCAAACAAAAAAACCAAAACCCAAAAATGTTAGGCCTTGTAGCACCACGTTCGAAGCCTGTGAAACTGTGAAATCTGAGAGAAAGGACTCCTGAACACTGGCTGCAGGACCCAGTCAGTCTCCTGGCCCCTAAGGTCAGAAGGCACTTGGCACCGCACTTTACTCTAGGGACATTGTAAAGACAATGCACCCCTCTAATTCCTTCCATGAACTATTTTCTCTTTTATGTTTCACTTTCTTGTTAGACTTTTCTTTCTTTCCTTATTTACGCCTACTCCAGAAAATAATGACCAAGATCTTACTCTGATTATATTAACTGACACTTTCTCATACCTTCAATTCAGATCTAGCTTTGATTTTTCTCCTCAGGCAATAATATTTCTGAGTTCTGAGTCTACTAACTGACTCCAACAGTGGGAAATGCAGCATAAAGCCCTTTCTTGGTTCTTTCTGATATTCTGCCTTTAAATACTCAATGAACCCTAGAAATCATTTTAATGGGAATCACTAAAACGAACAAACTCTCCACACTGAGGTCCATACTTCAGAACTATGAGTGCTGTAGTGCTTTTTGCTCGGTGATTTTTGTCAGTAGTAGGCTTTGGAAATATAAACTTGTTAAAAGGAGGAAAAAATGGAAACAAGCCTGTCTTTTCAAGGTCTTATGAGAGTTGCTTAGTTCTCTGCTTAAAATGATCTGCCACAGATCCTTCTAACAGGTCCAGTTAGTCTGTGAATGTAATGTGTTATATTTCCTTAAGAAACATGTGAATTCTTACTTGGCTTACCATACTTTATTTAAAGAGGCTGAGCTGGTACTATTCAGAGAATGAAGAGCTCAGTGACCTAAATCTTAGCTCTGCCCCCAATGCCTCTTCTGGCCTTAGTTTACATTACTTTTCCTTTCAAAGACCCAGATTTCTCAGCTTTCAAATTAAGAGGTTGGTACAAATCGGTATTCTCAGAATGTGGTTCATGAACCCCAGAGGGTCCCTGAGACCCTGCCATGGGGTCTAGGTACATGAGGCCAAAATTACCTTCATAATAATACAAAGATGTTAACTGCCTTTTCCACTGTGCTGGTCTCTACATTGATGGTGCTAGAACAATGGTGGGTAAAGCTGCTGGTGCTTTGGCATGATTCAAAGCAGTGGCACCAAACTGTATTAACAGTCATTGTATTTTTCATTGCTGTGAATCTGCAGTTAAAAATTATGAATTTTATTAAAACTTGAGTCTTTTGATATTCTGTATGACAAAATAGGAAGTATGCATAAAGTACTTAGAAGTTAGTAACAGAAAGCTGAAAAAGTCCAACTAAATCTTTAATTCATTCTGCAGAGATGAGAGGGAAGAAAGTGAGCATGTGAGTCAAATGTGACTGTTCAACAGTACGGAATACACTATGTGACACATATGTCACTAAAGAATATCTATGAAACTGAAAAATTCCGAAGAAACAAGATTCTTCTTAAACGAATTTAATGTCTCCCACTTTGAGAGTACCTGACTTACCTATAACAGGTATCATCACAGTAGTTTTTGAATTTAAATGGTAAAAAAGTATCACCGACAATTGTGAAATAGGCTTTATTCACTTTTTTAGTATTAAGAATTCTCTTTCTGTAAAAAAAATCTTTAAAATCTTCACTGCTACTATAAGTAGTTAAGAAAAACATAAATTGAAAATAATTTTAATGAGTATTAAAAATATATAATAATAAAGTTCCATAAAAATATCAACAGGGAAGAATATGCATATACTTATGTAGGAAGATATTTTCCTTAACAGAATAAGAAGACATTTATAAGATTATACAATGGAATGGCATGGAGAGTAAAACCACAGTTAGTATTTTGCCCAAACATGATAAATCTTATTTTTGAGTTCAAACTGGCACTTTAATAACTATTTTTATAAGTATCACTATATATTTTATCTAAGATTATTTAGCTTTTTAAATATCTAATACACATGCATAGTTCCAAAAATCGAGAAGTGTAAAATATCTTCCTGTATACCACCTGTTCAGTCCCCTTCCCCACAAAGGCAACTGCTACATTCATGTCTTGTTAATCATTTTGGAGATTTTTTAATGCATATAAGCATTATTTAAACCATTTTACAATATTAAATTAACATTTAATACTGTAATATTTCATATTAATAACATTTTATTTAGTAATATTTTAAATTAATTGAATATATATTACCATTATGACTCAATATACTCAATAATATTAATATTTAACTAATTTAATATGTTTGGAGCTCTTTCTGTGGCTATACATACAGTTTTTCTTTGTTCTGTTTTATACCCTTGGAGGGCTCCACTGTATAGCTGTACCCAAATTTATTGAACTGGTCCACTACTGAAGAACATTTAGGTTGTTTCCAATCTTTTCCTATTAAGCAATGCTTTGAGCAATAACTCTGTACAAATGGCATTTTGCATGTAGGTAAGGATATCTCTGGGGTAAGTCTCTAGAAAGAAGAACTTTATAAAGAGAAGAGCTGAGTCAAACTATGTAAACATTTTGTATTTTTCATAGCTATTTTCAAATTGCTACCCCATAAATGCTATACCAATTTATAGAATGTAGGATAGCGTCTGTTTTCCCCACATCTTTGACAAAACCTTTTGGATTTCTGCCAATCTGACAAGTGAAAAGTGGTATCTCTATGTGGTTTTAATTCACATTTTTCTTTTTGTAGATGAGGTTGAGCATATTTTCTTATTTTTAAGAGTTACTTAGTTTCCTTTTTTGGTGAACTGTCTGTGAAATCCTTTGCTCATTTGTCTATCTGATTGTAGGTATTTAAAAAAAGAGATTTCCAGGAGTACCTTGTATATTTGTGACATTAACCTTTTGTGATACAAATTGTAAATATTTCCCCAATTTGTAATTTGCCTTTGGCTCTTATTATCAGTCTGAGGTGCTGAAGTTCAGGACTACTACAAATACATTTAAAAACCACATAAAATGTTCTTTCTTTCTCAATAAAAAGTACTGAATTAGGTGATCCAGATTAGGCCTGCACTTCACAATGTTATAGAAAATGGAAAAAGAGCTGGGGCATTTCTTTCTAGTCCCATCTCTCTTCCATACCTATGTTTATGTGTGTGCATATAAAAATAAAGCATGAAGTGGACATATGCCTTTTTTCACTTATTTTATTGTATTTCCCATTTAATAATCATGTAATGGCTGCATGATATTTTGCATTTAAATGCACCATACTGTAAATCATTCTTACCTACTCCTGGAAGTGTAGGTTTATTTTTAGTTTTTTACTAGTATATACAACACTACAATGAACAACTTTTTGGTTAAATCTTTGTTCACAGTCCTTAATTATTTATGTATAAAAATGACTAAAGTTAGAATTACTGGGTCAATTGGTCTGAGCGCTGAAATTCATGGCAGTACTGCAATGTTGCCCTATAGAAATGTTGCACCAATTCACAGTCCCACCAGGGGGACCAATTTCATACAATGCTTTACAGTGCTGTATTATTTAATATTTTCCAATTAATAGGTAATAAAGAGTATTTTATTATTAATTCATTTGGTATTTTAAAAATTATTTAATATATTTATTGGCCATTTATATTTCTTCTTCTGAGAATTATATGTTTTGTTCTTTGTCCATTTTTGAAAGCATGGGAAAAGTGATAACCATATAGTAGGTATCAATCCTTTGTCTACTTGATTTGTTGCCCTAATTATCTCTAGTTCGACTTCTAATTTTTGTGACATTTAAAAAGAAGTGAAAATGCGTAGGGTAAATCTATTTCTTCATTTACTATTGATCCTTCCCTATTCCAAGAATATGAATTCTCCTAAGTTTTTTTCTAGAACTTTTTGTTCCTTCAGTTTTATATTTAAATGTTTATTCTCTAGAATTTACTTTAGCAGAGTATGATGTTAGTGTCTATCATACTCTTTTTATATTTGTTTCGACACCATTTATGTAATAATTTAACTCTCCATATGGAAATGCAAAGCCTCATCAATTCCAACTTATGCTTGCTTTTTTCTGTTATTAGTCTAAATTTTAATTGTTTGTTGTTTTAAAGTACTAAATCTGGAATATATTCATTAATTCTCTTCTTTTTAAATTCATTAACTGACGAATGTTTTTTTCCTTCCTTCTGCTTTCTTTTGATGTACTTCTAGACTTTGTATTATATACCACTAAAACTATGCCTAAACCCATCCTGTACTTTCTTAATTGCTGTCCTTTATCAAAAAAGAACTTTTGAGATAAATGTTTAGTCCCTTGATTTTCTTTCTTTCTCTCTCTTTCCTTCCTCTTAATAATGAAAGCACGTAAGGCATTTTCTTCCGAGTAAGATGATGGCCTCATCTTGTCAGTTTTGCTACATGATATTCCCACAGTTATTTCTCAAAAGACCTATAAACATAGTTTGGATGTCCCTTTCATTCAAATGTTACTTAGAAAGTATTCTGAAAATGTTGGCTTTTAAAAGTGGTTAGCTTTTAAAAATTTTACTCTTGCTTAATTAATGTCTATTTTTATTGCACTGAGGTCTGAGAATGTAGCCTTTATAATTTCCTTCTACAATTAAAGAATTAAGTTTTTTTCTTAATCTTTCAACAACCAAACAGGAATCATTTTTATATTATCTTCAACTCTTTCCCCCTGGACACTGGGCTGGAAGATCTGATTACATATAAAAAATAGAGAATTAAAGGAAAATGTGCTAAAATTTCTATTAAAAAAGAAAAATATTACCTGAAACATATCCGTATCTTTATCATGTGTGTACTCCACCACCACAGTCTGATTCCTTGACAAAGTGTAGGATATACTGTGTTGACCTTTGCAGCTGATAGCCTAATAATAAAGTTTAAGAAAATCCATTAAAATTACATTTCAACAACTTATCAATTCTGCCTGTAGTTATGAGCCACCACTCTACCAGCAAAGCCCAGCACAAGCCAGCATTTTCCACACAGTCAGGGTTTTTCCCTATGTTCTATTCCCTCAATCATGGACAAGCCAAGAGTCACAATTCTGGTTTTATCAAATATTCTGTCTTAAAGTGAACAGTATTTTACTTAAATCAAAGTTTATTTACCAGTTTGCAAGACTTGATTCAATCACATTCTTAGAAAAACACACACTTTCTCCATATTACCTAAACTCAGTAACAGAATTTTTAGACTAATATAGTCATTTATTTCAAATTTTAAGATTTCACACAACAGATAAATCACATATTATTATTTTTCCTGGTGATAGAGATTATCAGCATAATAAAAGAATCACTGGAAAATCTGTCAATGTTCTAATTAAGATTTCAATATAATAATACACCATCCTAGCCAATGATAACCATATTTGTATTCTGTTCTACATCTCACTTAAATCTTGTATAAGCAACTAGTTATCTCAGATATTTATTAATAAATAAGGTAACTAGCAATTTTATTTTTTTCAAATTTTAGGCTAGAAAAAGCTAATATTCTTTTTCAAATAGCCTAGGAATAATACGATATCATTCTTATTTTGTCCACAGTGATATGTTTGAACAAAAAGTTGTGGTCACATACTTTTAATGTTTCTAAATTAACAAATAAATCGATATAAAGTGGACTCCAAATTATTTCAATTATATTCTATTCATTCTACTTTAACTTATCTTCATTTTTAATCTTTTACATTAAGTATAACAAAATTTTAATAAGCTTTTCTATTACACAATTATTGAATGAGGATACCGTATGAAGACCAAGAAAGCAACTAGAAGAAACTGGACACACACAGCATGTTAATGAAAATGTACTAAACATTTATATTTGACTAATGTAATTCCTTACAGCAATAAACAGTAAAACATTCCAATTCAACTTTGAAGTTAGCCTGGTTAATCTCATGGTTATTTAATAATCTGCCCTGAGGAATTTCATGATTGAGCTGATGTTTTATTTTATGTGCTTCATTAAGATAATACTTCTTTAACATGGTCAGGAATCTAAAAAATACTTCTTAAAGTACTCAACACTACTAACAGACATCATCTTAATTTTCACTGATTTGAGTCAGATAAATTCACTGACAGTGACTGTTTTTGAAAGCCAAATTTATAAAGAACTATTTTCAATTTAAGTGGATGTAATCTTTGTGTTAATTAACTTTTGTGGTAATCATTTCACAATGTGTATATATATATCAAATCATCATGTTGTACACCTTCAATATATACAATTTTTGTCAATTATACCTCAATAAAACTGAAAAACAATTTGTAAAAAGTAGATGTTTATCTTAACAGTCAGTGAAAAAACCTACTTTAAGAAAAATAATTTATTAAACTCAAACTTATAAAACTAACAATCAGGAGGTGATTATAAAATAAGTTATTTTGGGTTTCCTATAAAGTATCTATTGCATTTTAAATAGATTCAATTTACAAATATATCAACACAACTTTCAAGGCATATACATATTGCATAAAATGTCTATAGTGTACACATGATCTGTAAAACAAGGAGTTAACAAGTACAATAATGGGAAATACTTTTAAAGGTTATACATTTTTGTACAATGGCACCTGCTTAAGTATGGTGTTTCTCAAACTTCCACTCCATTTGCCTGAATTGGAAGGGTTACCTGAACCTGGAGATATCTGCGGAGCAGCCCTCAAATGGAGTTTCTCATCCTTAAAACAGCTTACCTTAAATTATAAATTTTGTTTTTTATTCCCTAACACATTTGCTAGTTTTAACATTTAAGTATTTCTCCCAAATTCGCTGGGAAGTCATTGTCTCATGAAGACTCACTCTGGTCACCTGAGGCCTAGCACAGCCGTGGACAGGGTGCTTTAGAGTAGTGGTCTCCAACCTTTTTGCACCAGGGACTGGTTTTGTGGAAGATAATTTTTCCATGGACTGGATGGGGGGGATGGTTTGGGGATGATTCAAGCACATTACATTCATTGTATACTTTATTTCTATTATTACATTGTAATATGTAAATAATTATACAACTCACCATAATGTAGCATCAGTGGGAGCCCTGAGCTTGTTTTCCTGCAACTAGATGGTCCCATCTGAGGGTGATGGAGACACTGACGGATCATCAGGCATTAGATTCTCATAAGGAACACGCAAACTAGATCCCTCACACACACAGTTCACAATAGGGTTTGTGCTCCTATGACAATCTAATGCCACCACTGATCTGGCAGAAGACAGAGTTCAACCCATAATGCAAGCAATGGGGAGCGGCTGTAAATACAGATGAAGCTTCCCTTGTTCACCTGCTGCTCACCTCCTGCTGTGCGGCCCAGTTCCAAACAGGCCACAGACCACTACCTTGGGGTTTGGAGATTTCTGCCCTAGAGACACTTCCTCGCCACTTTAGAAAACACCAGAAACAGCCATTTTATAGGCTGCAAGTTGTTATTGGACACAAATTATTGTAAGGTGTTTCATTATAAAAATATTCTTGTGACCCAAACTAAAAAACTATGTAGCACATGAAAAAGGGTATTTACAGCGAAAGCATCACATTACCTGGAAACTGCCCACAGCAAAGGGGAGTCTTACCCAAGCGCCCAAAACGGAAAGAAAACACTGATGTAGGATGCCTTGAATGTTGAGCCCATTTAAAGAAAATGTATGATATCAGACTTCTGCCATTTTTGTACGTTGCTTAAGGCAAATGGCCAGGGTTAGGAAAGGGGAGTGCTTTTAGGTTAGGAAAACGCCTTTTCTGTGTCTTTTAGATTAAAAAACTACTAGCCAAGGGCTGTGATTTGGAGGCCTTGGAATCTGGGGAAGGTAGGAAAGTGGGAAAAGAGACTGCAGGCAGAAACAAATCCCATGAAGGTGGGGAGTGGCTCCAGGGCAGCAGGTGAGGCACATCCTGCAGCATGGGTGGCTGAGGAACTTCGGAACTAGCATGATAGTCACCTCGAAGTCACTTCCAGTTCTGGCAAGGATTTCCCTCTGGTAATGCTAAGCCAAGAGAAGAGTGCTGCCCCTACAAAGGCCCGGAGTACTGGTGCCCTGGGGTCCAACAGGCTGTACCTATGGAAAGCAGAAACGTGGGTTGGGCTGGCCTGAAAAGATGAGACTGAAGCCAGGACTGGGATTTGGTGGCAGTAAAAACCAGGGCGCCTAAGGCCACCATAAGGATCATCGTCAATAAATGAGGAAGTGTGGACTTCCTTCAATTACACGAATTAGGGCTCACATGACCTTGTTTCCATGTATTATAAGTCTAAAATAGAGTCAGATTTAGGTGATTGGGGGAAGTTAAAGAAGAGTTTAAGCCTGAGATAAATTTTCACTTTCCTTCTTGGGTCATGTCTTTTGGAAAAGTCTGCAAGTACATACGGCATTGAACTTTTTGTTAGAAGTATCAATTGTTCAACAATATTTTTTAACATTTAAAATATGACTTTCAGAAATAGAGTTTCTAGTAAATGACAGATTCACTGACTTGAGCCAAACATTTCCAGTATTTTGGAAATAAAAGTTTCTCCAGGGCCCTAAGTTGTTTTGGAATCTATTTCCAAAATATCAGAAAGGAGAGCAGGTAGGGCCTTTTCTTGGCATTCACTATAACTTAGTTCAAACACAATTACTGTAACATAATGCTGTGACCTTACTACATCAACACAAATTTAGAAAGCTCTTTAACATCGTAAAGAAAACCAGCTCAAGCAGCTTGCTGTGTACACCAGGGGTCCCCAACCCCTGGGCCACAGGCTGCTATCAGTCTGTGGCCTGTTAGGAACCAGGGCACACAGCAGGAGGTGAGTGGTGGGAGAGCAAGCGAAGTTTCATCTGTATTTACAGCTGCTCCCCATTGCTATCATTGCCACCTGAGCTCCTCCTGTCAGATCAGCAGCGGCATTAAGTTCTCATAGGAGTGTGAACCCTATTGTGAACTGCGCATGTGAGGGATCTAGATTGTGCGCTCCTTATGAGAATCTAATGCCTGATGATCTGTTACTGTCTCCCATCATCCCCAGATGGGACTCTCTAGTTGCTGGAAAAAAAACTCAGGGCTCCTACTGATTCTACCTTATGGTGAATTGTATAATTATTTAGTTATATATTACAATGTAATAATAATAGAAATACAGTACACAACAAATGTAACGTGCTTGAATCATCCCAAAACCATGTGCCTCCCCGGTCTGTGGAGAAATTGTTTTTCACAAAACTGGTCCCTGGTGCCAAAATGGTTGGGGACTGCTGGTGTAGACAATAATGATTTCCTATATTCACTTCTCTATTGGGCAGCTGTGATGAGAAGGCAGGTCGCCAACTCTGTTCTCATAACACTGCATGTGCCTCGAACGCATGTTCAGTCTTATTTATTTTTCCACCCCAGCATCAAGAGTGTGGCAGGCATTCAATGAATGTCAAATGAATGGAATGAATGAATGAATGAATGAATCAACTGCTACAGATACAAGATGAGATTTAGAGTTTCTTTCTTCAGGTCTTCCCCTCACCTTCCCTACTTCTCACTAGCAAAGGTACCAGTAGTGACACTCTCAGCTCAAACGTTTTGAGTCTATAAAAACTTTATTACAGTATAAATGTTACTAGGTTAAAATATAACTGGGCAATCACAGATAAACAGATTAAAGAATTTCAGCTTTATCCAGCTGAAGAAATTAAGCCTTACTTTGCAATCCCAGATGCCCAGACCAGATGTGAGTCAAGGTATTTTCTTCTCAGCTGAGGATATGTATTTTCTTACTGCTATGCTGCTTGTGTCACAGGCTCAGCTCTGCCAGCCTTTGCCATTCAGGGATGAGAACAGTTAGAACTGGCTGTCCTGCTTCAACTTACACCTCAAAACTAATGTCAGGGAATTCTGTGAGTCTCCAGACTCTAAAACAAACATGGTTCATATGTCTAGAGAATTTTCTTCCTCTTATAAACTCATATACACACGTAAAGGCACTTATATAATATGTAATGATAACAGAAGGCAATGTTGCAGGATAAACAATGGGTAACATGATTTAATGGCAGCCAAAGAATTTTCATCCAAATTTTAAAGTATGAGGGAAATAATTAAATCTTTTATTTGTTAAGAAGCAGTGGTAGCTCTCAACCACAAAATGAAAGCCAATAGAGAAACTAACACGTATCCAGAAAATATTAGTTTATTATAGTTATGATTTAGCCCATTTAATTCAAGCTCTATAAGGCTGCTAAGTGAGCCTTTATCAACTGTGTGGAGACAGAAAATGGGATTTATCACTGTGGCAGACACCGTTGGTTGCCTACCTAATGTCCTTCTCCCTGCTGGCTGAGCTGGCTTCCTGCGAAAAAGCCTGACGACATCAATGCTAGCTCTCCCACTCTCCTCTGAGGCTAGCGCATGGAAATGTATCCACTCTCGGCCAGTGGGACTTAGGAGACATCTGGTGTGGAGCTCCTGGGGATGAGAGACACTGAGAGAGACTCCTTCCCTTCTTTGTCACTAAAATATGACATGTTTGGAGCTGAAGCAGACCACCTTGCAAGGTGAGAGGAAGGTCAAAAGACTCTCACAGAAGTTGGCTCAGAGCCCTGACATCTTTGAGATGCTGAATCAAACATGGAACTACCTGTCCCCAGACTTCTGGAATAAAAATCAGGGTTTTAGGCTGCTTTTGGTTAGGCATTTTGTCACTTGCAGTGTATAGCAACATTACATGGTTTGTTTCAAACATTTTCTCCTTCTGGGTTTCCTATTTCAGTCAATAGCACAACAGTCACTCACACTTAAAAGCTTCATGTCACCCCTGAGCCCTCTCTTGCCACTGTTGTTCACAAACAGTTAGCATTATTACCACCATAATTAATCCAATAGGGAGTCAAAGCTGGGCTGATTTCACTGTATTAAGGCAAAAATCAAATACAAAACAATGTGTAACATTTCACTTTTTCTCCTCAAATACAAAGTAGTTGTTGGGCAACCAGTAGCTACAAAACTGATTTATTCCTCAAAGGAATTTTATAATCAGCTTTTTTGCAGCCCTTAACTTTCTGTCCTGAAGATGCTTTTGTGCACTCTTCATATATCATCTGGCAGCTGGGCTGGCTTCAGTAGCTTGCTCAATGACCAAGAGAATGCCATGGATGTGACACATGGGACTTCTGATACTAGGTCAGGAAAGGCTTGCAGCTTCCATTTGCTGCTCTGGGGGTTCCCAGCTGTGGGCAAGAAGCCTGACTATGCACATGCCACTAGGCTCCAAGAAGCCAAAGCCACAGGGAGAGGGCCTGGAGAATGAAATGCCACATGGGGATAGGGAGGCCTGGGAGCACCAAGATACAGACATGTGCATGGAGAAGCCTCCGTGAGAGTGGATCCTCCAGCTCCAGCTGCCCCAGATGTGGACCAGAGACTGACTACTCAGCGGCGCCCTTCCCAGATTCCTGAACCACAAAATAATGAATAAAACAGAATGATTTTTGTGAAGTCACTAAATTCTGTGGTAGTTTTCCACACAACAAAAGACAACTGAAACAATGAGCTTACAAGGCCTACTGGTATCAGAGCACTTTTTAAAAAATCTTACGTGACTCATCACCCAAGACACTACGGTTATCTGTGTGTATGTCTTACCTACACCCAAGAGAACGGGATAGGTGTGTCTACCATGGCAGGCAGCAGTGTCTCTACACAGAGCAGGGTCTATGTTTCTAATGGAAGTGTTATGTGCTCCTGAATGTATGTTAAGAGGTTGTTTGTGTTTAAAGCCAATATGCATTTTTATTGTGATAATCTCTGGCTAGAAGACTGAGATGTGAAGAAAATTTTGTATTAATATTTAAAATGATTATAGACTACAAAAAGTATCTGTGAATCATTCAAAGTATTGCCAGAGAAGACAAAGGCCACCAAGTGTGTCACATGGACATTTTTGTAGTCCTTAATACATTTAGAGCAAGAATAGAGGGGACACTAGGAAGGCAGAAGAAGAAAATCACCATGTATGTTAGAAACTATGAAGCCGCTTTGCAAACTACATGTATGATGTATACCAAAGAGGTATGCCTTACTAGGTCTGCCTTTGTATACCAAGAGGTATGCCTTACTAGAGTCTGCCTCATTTAAGGGAATGCAGTATGCATGCATGTGTGTACGCATGCACGCACATACATGTGCATGCTCGCATCTGCATTTCAAATAAAATGAAATTCTTTTTCTTCAAAGGACACCTAATTTTTCTATTATGAAGTCTTTCTTAGTACCAAATGACTCAGGAGTTTAATACTCCTCTTGTCTAGACATCCCGGAAGTTGACTATTATAGAACTGCAGTTATTGTTCCCGGGCCACACAATAGTCTGGCTAAATCAAATGAATGTTTTTGAAATGAGCACACTCTGCATAGTCTTCTTTGTGTGTAGATATAATTAGGGTTGTTTCTGCCTCTCAAAAATAGAGGGCCAGAGACCTGGTGTGGCTTATATGCTGAAGCAACCTTTTCTAGATACCAAGCTGCTCTGAAGAGCTCTGCACCACATATCTGAATGTGGTGCTCCTCTCTGAGGCTGCTCACTGCACTTGCCTTTCAGGTCCCAGCAAAATGCCTGGGAAGAAAGAGTCCCTGGCGCTGGATGTGCTCTGGGCTGAGCACGCATCTCCTCACTCTGCCTGGGCTCACGCGATCTGCTATCTGTGAAGAAGTCAGAGGTTCTCTAACAGCCTGCCCAATGGGAGCAGGGCTAGGAAACGTCCTGAACGCTCTATTGGGACAGCTAGTGACCTCTTTGTCTTCCAGGTTCTACCAAGAAACGTATGCTTGTGTTCTCAACAGCCTTCTGAATGATGGCCACAACATGGCACTATTTAATACGGCATCATAGACTAAGTATCGGCTCCCCTGCCAATGATGATGTGTGTTTTAGGCAAATTTATTTTCAGCCACTTTAACTGTTAAATCTAATTGGTAATTCAATATTTCAGTCCATCATAAAATCTAAATAAATAACTCTACAAAATGACTACTACAGAAAGGGCCAAATGAAATTGGAAAAATAACTACAGTGACCTCTCACAGTGGCTCTGGTTATGAAATACAAGCTTTCTATGACAAGGTGTATTGATGTAGAAACATTTTAATTGGTATGGGAAAACAAAATAATAAAACTGTTTGGGGGTAGGTCTGAGTAGGGCCAATGAGTTGAACCTTTGTTGTTCAGAAACAACTTCTGATATTTATGTTTATGGCAGAAAGCTGCACATTTATGAGCAAATGAATGAGTTTACAGCGAGCGTGCGGCAGCCTGGAAATAACTGCTGAATGATTTTACCATCTCGAGCACTGTGCACACTGTGATGTGGGGGCAGAGCAGGGTGAGGACTAGAGGGTATCAAACATATATGGGCATGTACTAATTATCCAGTGAGGCATGATACTAACTGCATCTAAAATTGCATCACCTCACTGCAATAGCCACTGATAATCCAGCAAATACTTAAACATCGGGCAGAAGAAACATTTATATCAAACTGGCTCTCTCAATATGACTACCTGGTTTTATTCTGCTGAGCTCAAACTTTACATGTACTTTAGAAAAATGGAATAACCACATGTAGATACTGCAGAGATCAACTTGGCTAGTGGACTCTGATGCTGAAAAAACAACACTCTGGACTAGGTTTGAATCTGAGTTCAGCTACTCACCAACCACAACCTCTCTGATCTTTCAACTACTACCTTTATAATTCCTCAATAAAGGGAGTCAATGTCAGTAGCACTGATTTCACTGGATATAAAGAAGAGGAAATGATGTATATAAAACATGGTATTTTCTCCCTTCAAATATGAACTTGTATTTAGAGCAGTTCCCTGCAGTTCATAACATATACTTTGGAACCCACTATTCTGTTTAGCTGTAAGTGTATGCTAGATATTGACTGTATTAATTAGAGATAATCCTGGTATGACAAACATATTTTTCTATGTCAGGCTGACAAGTATAATTAGGCAATAAATCCTCAATCAGTCTGGTTCAATTTGCTACAGGGAAGATGAGGTCTCTGCCATCTTTGTCAATTTATGTTTAAAATATGTATGAGTACTATTCCTAAAGAGAGGAGGTGGCTAAAGGAATTCACAATTTATGTTGCATGAAACACACTCTTTAAAATATTCTATCTTTTCAAGGAACCATATTTCAAACAAGCGCCTGAACCATGGCCACGATAAGAAAGTCACAAAGTGCTAACTTGGATTTCATCAGAATCAACAGCATTTTCTAGTAAATCAAAATCATAGGCCTATTTGTTAGAGGCAATAGCTTTGAACTCGGCCCTGGGCCACTCCTGAGCCCATCCTGGACTGGTTTACTGAGCTATTCGATAAACCCTGGTATGGAATCTATGGCACACAAGAGTGCTGGACAGGGCTGGGGCAGGCACGCTCAATCTATCAGCAAGCACAGACACCAGAGAAAGTAAGAATATGTGAGGAGAGCCTGTTTCTAATTTGGGGTCACTCTGAAGTACAAAGAAGCTAGATCTGGTTGGTAGTACCAGTTTCAGAAGATGATCTGACTTGAATACAGTTGGGAAAACATGAACACCAAAGGCTGCAGCCAGAGTTGGGCAGGTGACATTCACATGCTTTGTGGACACCTGTTCCCAGGAATCCTACTACTTCCAATCAGATGAAAAGCTCCTTGAGGGTAAGAACTCCAGTCTTTTTAAACCAGCCTTCAATTCCAGCAGTGTACTGTTTCGCTAATAGTACAGATTGGGCTGAATCTCCAATCCAACACGGGCTGGCTGTAGGACTCCGGGCAAGTTACGTAAGTGCTCTGGCCTCAGTTTTGTCACCTCTACAAGTGCTGGCCTTGTCCCCAGAAAGGTCATTGCTGTCTAAGAACTGAGTTTCAGCTACTATATCTACCCAGTTTATGACAAATTGCTAAACAAGTGAAAGGTTCATATTGAAGTTTGTATGGATTTTTTTCATTGTGTTTTGGAACGTATTAAGTCAACCTAATGTGCAATCTATTTTTTTTTCTTTTTTGAGACAGGGTCTCACTCTGTCACCTTGGAGTACAGTGGCACGGTCACAGCTCATTGCAGCCTCTATCTCCCAGGCTCAAGCAATTCTCCTGCCTTAGCCTCTCGAGTAGCTGGGACCACAGGCGCACACCACCACACCCAGCTAATTTTTTCTATTTTTTTGTAGAGATGGGTTTTCTCCATGTTGGCCAGGCTGGTTTCGAACTCCTAGGCTCACGCAATCTGTCTGCCTTGGCCTCCTAAAGTGCTGGGACTACGGGTGTGAGCCATTGCACCCAACCCAATCAATTCTTTTTATTGCTTTATTTGTCTCACATCTTTTGGAAAATAGGGGCAAAGTGTAGCTTTCCCACATAGGAATGCTGTGACTCAGTCATCTATCTATATAGACATGTTCACATTACCAATCACGCACTGTACACTAGTTACCATAAATGAAAGCCAATCAGGACTTTCAAAGTTCTTCTGCCTTTTCGTCTCAGTTTTGAAAGCACACACTTTAATGCAGACTCTGACGGCACCTCCCAACACTGACTCAGTGTAGCAGCTCCCTACAAAGCATGAGACGATGCAGTAGGGGTGCGGACCTGAAAGCGTCACATACCACAGTGTGAGGCAATGCTCTGAAATCACACCCATCTCAACACACACACACAGCAGGCATCATAATTGCTGGTCACTTCAGGGACTGATCCTGCAGTAAGGACCACCCATGGTCACCTAGAGAAAGCTAGGGAGGGCCATACTCACCTGATAAGAGATGGAGAAAGTGACCCTGAACAACCCCATTCTTTAAAACAGCATTGCATTTGCTTTTGAACATTTTATGTTTCCAGATGTGAGCAAAATGCCGCAGGGGAAGAAATGAAGGTGCAACATTCTTGTGAAATGCCAAGTGCTATAGTAAAAATTAAAATAATGATAGGATTTCTTATTGTACATATTAAGACTAAGAGACAGAGAAAATCTAACTGTAGTCTCACGTAAGAACAGGAGTTGGTAAATTTTATAAGGCGATATCTATCTAGTCAACAGATAACGCTTTAAAGAATGCATATGAATCACCTGCTGTGACAGCCTACATTTACTTCTCTAAATATTTAAGTACTGACATATATATGAGCTACTCACCATGGGAAGCAAACCTTTGAACAAGTAAACCTAACAAAAATGAATCATAAGTAAAAATAAAGCATCCTGCAAATGACTAAGTTGAAAAAGCAAAATTTCTTGTTCAATAATTCGATTTGCCTATTGCTCTTTCAAAAATGCACTTACTAGTTAAAACAAGGTACATAACTTGCTTCTAAAGAGCACTAGAGAAAAAGTACATAGGCATCCACAATATATTGTGTGTTATAGTGAGTCAGTAGTAAATGCAAGTCCTAGTTTATTGGCATGAGCAGGCAAACTTCCAAATGCTATAAATTGAATCTGACATAAATCGATTTTATACTAAGATACCCAATGACTTACCATGTAATTGTTTTAATATGTAAGCCAGTTTATCAGCTGTCAAAATGATCCCTTGAGTAACTGAGGAATACAAAGATTGAAACTTACAAGGATAAGCTCCAAAGAAAACAAAATACAACATCCTATTGATTATTTATAGTGATAGAAGCAAAAGTCCCCATTTAAAAGATGTAAACAAAAACGGGAAGATTCAAATTTTTCCCTCATTTTACTTGAATTTTTTTAAGACCTGGCCTAAATTTAAAATTTGTCCATCTGCTGAAGAATCTCATTTTCTTTATGGACTAAAACCAGATCAATAAGGCCACATTTTAGTTATACAGAACCATGAAAATATTTATTCTCAAAAAGCAAAATATATTTTGGCAGTTGGTATTTTCAAGAGGTTGAGCCTGCTAGAAACACGCAAATTACAACCATAATATACAAAATTTTGAGTAAAATAATGAATGTCTTTCCTTGGAAGTACCTGCCGCCACACAATGCCATTCACAAATGTTTTTCTCAAAGCCTGGATATATCTGGATGTTACTCCTCAAGCATCATTAAACTGAACTTCTTAAAAGGCTCCTTATTAGCTGTGCATTCTTAGGCCATACCCTGAATCTACTTCTTAATCTGAAAAGTACAACTACCTTGAAGGGTTTTGCTGCAAAAACTCACATGATGTTTGCAAAGTACCCAAAGGACAGTACACAACACATAATTACTATTAGCCAATTATTTTGATTACTATAACATTCATAATCTCTATAACACTTAATTTTATGGGGTCCCTCGGGTTCTTGACTGATTTGTACAGCAAAAGATATTTTAAATAAGGTAATATGTACACAAGTTACTAAATGTTACCAGTGAATAGTATCTCCCTTCCAATTCCAATCTTCTATCACTAAGAAAGCCACTACTACTAGTTTCTTATATATCCTTCCAGAGAAAAGTCTATGCCTATACTAGCATAGTATACACATCAGAAATGACAGCATACTGCATAAAATGTTCTGTTCCCTGCTTCTTTAATACAATAAACTTATAGAATTGTCTATATAATGTAGTTACAGTGCTGTCTCATTCTTTTTAATGTATAGATGCAGCATGGTTTATTTAATGCATCTTTTTTTAGCAGGCATTAAATTATTTACATTTTATTTTACAAGCAGTACTGCAATAAATATGCAGGTATTCGTTTTGCATATAGGGAAATATATCTATGGGACAAATTCCTAGAAACAAAATTGTTCGATCAAATGGTACATGGTATGTCCACTTCTGATATTGATAGTTATTGTCAAACTACTTTTCACAGAAGTTATACCAATTTGCATTCTCACCAAAAGTATATGAGAGTATGTTTTCCCCACTCTCACCACTATAGGGAGTAAAGTGTAAAATGGCAGGTATCTTTACCTTCTGATATGTGAAAAGAGTAATCTCACAGTGCTTTTAATTAGCATTTCTACTATTATGAATAAGGCTTTTAAGAATGCTTAAGAGTTATCTCTTTTCTTATTTACTATGAACAGCTTATACCCTTTGCTCATTATTTTTTGGGTTGCTTGTCTCTTATTGACACAGGCGCTCTTTATATATTAAAAAAGGTTTCCATTGTCTGTGATATGAGTTGCAAATCTTCCCACTCATTTGTGTTTTGACTTTAAAGTGTTGTGGGTTTTTTTGCCATGCAGATTTTTTAAAAAGTTTCTAGAGTCAAACTCATCAATATTTTCTTTATGATTTTTGGATTTTACTTTATAATTAGAAAAGCTTTCCTCACTCCTAGATTAAGTGAAGAATTCTCCATTTTTCTTTAGTATCTCTGATTTTGGCTTTATGTTTAGAAATATTACCTAAATGTTTGAACAGTCAAGTGCTTATAAAAAGGTATAGTTTGTTTTCAGCATATGCATGTATCAACAGTTCATTACTTTTTTATTGCAGAGTATTCAGTTTTAATGATATACCACAATTTGTTCATTCACTTGTCTGTTGATGAACTTTGGGTTAGATCCAATCCTGCTAACTTTTGGAATTGTCAGTCTTTTAATGTTAGCCATCCATATGAGTGTGTAGTGATATCTCATTGTGGTTTTAATCTGTATTTCCCTAATGATTAATGAGGCTGACAATATTTTCATATGCAAATATGACATCTATATATCTTCTCTGGGGAAGTCTCTGTTCAATTCTGTTGCCTATTTTCAAAAATTGAATTTTCTTACTGTTTTGAGAGTTTATGCATTCTGAATACAAATTCTTTATCAGATAAATGATTTGCAAATATTTTCTACCCGTCTGTGTACCTTGTTTTTGCATTCTCTGAACAGTTTATTCCAAAGGCATAAGTTCTTAACTTTGATGTCTATTTATCAATTTGTTCTTTTATAAATCACATTTTTGGTTTTATATCTAAGAAATTTTAGCCTAACTCAAAATTGCAAAGATTTTTCTTCTATGTTTTCTTTTAGAAGTTTTATATTTAGTTTTATGATCCATGATGAACTACTTTTTGTACACGCTGAAAAGTATAAATCAAATTCTTATTTCTGCATGTATAAATGAAACAGCACCGTCTGTTTAAAAGACTATCCTTTTTCAACAGAATTGCCTTTGCATCTTTGTCAAAAACCATGTTCATATATATATATATGGGTCTATTTCTGGGCTCCACTGTGATGATCTATTTATCTATCTTTATACCAATACCACACTGTCTTAATTACTGTAGCTTTAAAATAAAGTCTTGAAGTCACTGTGAGTACTCCAACTCTGTTCTTATGTTTCAAAGCAGTTTTGGCAATTTTAGGTTTTTCACATTTTCAAATGAAATTTAGAATCAGCTTATTAATTTCTCTTAAAAAAGTCTGCTGGGATTTTGATTGGTATTGTACTGAATTTACAGATTTTGGTAGAATTCACATCACTGTTGAGTTTTCTGATCCATGAACATGGTGTCTCTCTCCACATATTTAGGTCCTCAACTTCTCTCAGCAATGTTTTTATAAGTTTCTGCATAAAGGTCTTCCACATCTTTTCTTAGATTTATCCCTAAGTGCAGTCAGTTCTCATCATTCAGTTATATTCTATCAAGTTGTCATAAATATTGATTTACTGAATACTGAGCCACTGCTCCTAAGGAAAATACAGGATTCAGTTCCTAGGAGCCTCTTGTTGCAACATTTTTGTCAAATGATCAAATAATTGTTTTCTGTGTTTCTGTTTAAAAATACCTCACTTAATATATATTTCTTACAAATAATCACATAATAATCTTTATAACGAAACACTAACCAAGAAGGGTTTACCATTTTCCTGCCCCTGGGTAATGTGAGTGACCATAAAGTTCTTTGGCTTTCAGTTTCAGAACAATGGCATCCACTATGCTTTTTAAATTGGCTGTCATCTCATGAATTCATACATTTCGCCACTTTCCCATCATTTAGCCACTTTACCATCTTTCCCATAGCTTCCTATTACACTGTGCATGTTACTGTAGCACTTTCTAGTGTGGCCTCATGTATATTGGCAAATCTCCTCCTCCTTTTTCTGGTGTACTGTATTGTTAATTCATTAACACTGAACTCACAGTCAAGAGCACTTTAACTGAACAATGATAATCTAACATGTATCTTCTCTGTACGGTACATCAGTCTTCTTGCACCTAGGAATACTAGAGAACACTTCAACACCATGGTTGGGGGAACATTTCAAACAGGGAAATCACCAAGAAAAAGTGAGAAAAACTTAGCACTAAATATACCATGCAAAGAACACTTGTTGACAGTATGAGAACTGAAACAAGAAGGCAGAGCTTTGCCTAGTTGGACCTCACCTGGGAACATGTGCCCTGAGCAGGCCACTCACATTTCTTGCCACCGTGCATATATCCACAAATAACTGCAAAAGGACCCTGAGTATTAATTTGGGAGTTACAAGTAAATTTTAGTCAGTAGGTAAATATGTAAATATGGAATCTGTGAATAACGAGCATCAACTGTGTTTTACATTTTTTATGCTATTGCAAATAGTATTTTTAAAAATTTTTTCAATTTCTGAGCTTCTGTTGTCTTTAAAAAAGTCGTCTGCATTATGATCTGTGCTTTCTTTGCCTTACCTGTATTTTATATGATCACTGAGAAGGGGCATATTTCTATTCTTACAGTTACTTTCATGCATAAAACTATAAAAATGTTTGCACCCATTAACTCTCTAATAAGAACAATGATGAATAAGACTATTTTCATTTTCTGTCATCCTTCTGTGCATGCTTTTAATTATTTTTAACTGTTTATTGCTGTTTGCTTTTTAAACCTTTAAATATACTTATATCTTCCTGTTTTAAGTAATAATTTGTCTCCCAGGTATAAATTCTGAGGATATTAGCATGCTTACAGAACCTCTCTCCATTTCTTTCCTTCCTTGCTCACCTTTTATAAATTCTATTATTTCTACATTGTCAGAATAATAATATTTACATTCTACTCTGTGGCAATCATTTTCTCGTTTCTTTTAGTCCTTCAGATAGAGTGTAATTCAATGTTTAGATGATAGCTTTGCATTCACCTCTTTTTTTGGCTGAAATTTGTCTTCTGGTAATTTCTTCAGTAAGGGCTCATAAAAATTCTATATCCTGCATTCTTGTATATTTATCAGTATTTGTCAACTGGCTGAATATTTAAAAGAAATGTGGGGTAAAGAAATCTTGGGTCACTAGGCTGGGCGCGGTGGCTCACGCCTGTAATCCCAGCACTCTGGGAGGCCAAGATGGGAGGATCACCTGAGGTCAGGAATTCGACACCAGCCTGGCCAACATGGTGAAACCCTGTCTCTACTAAAAGTACAAAAAAATTAGCCAGGCATGGTGGCAGGCGCCCGTAATCCCAGCTACTTGGGAGGCTGAGGCAGGAGAATTGCTTGAACCTGGGAGGCGGATGTTGCAGTGAGCCAAGATCACGCCACTGCACATCCTTGAGCAAAAGAATCAAGGCATTTAACATCAGAGTGTAGAAAATTTATAAACAACCCCCAGATAAAACAGGTCACTAAAAAAAAATTGGGTAAAAGTTATTATACACAAAAATGGTTTCCCTTGAGCATATTCTATATTAAAACTTTTACATTCTGGCTATATTTGGTAGACAATATGATCCAAAAAAGTCAGGGATATTACATAACACAAGAATCAATGCAGTGACAGCAACAGCACTAGGACATCCTGTGCCAGGGGAGACAGTTAGATCAGGAACAAGGCACTCAGCTTGTGGCTCAGCCCTAATGTTAACTAATCATGAGTCCTTTGGCATGTGACTAAAACCTTACAAATCGGCCAAAGAGGAAAGCCTTGGCACAGATTTTAAATGTTACTTCACATTGTGAGAATACATCCTATCTATGGTGAAGAATTATTTTTATCATCCCAGCCTCAGCTATTATTAAAATTAAAATTTACATTTCTTTAGAAATTAATGGCAAAAAGAATTGGTTGTGAGGAACATCTCAGGGAAAATACTCTGATATGAAAAAAATCTGTGGTTGATTATCCTTTTGCATATAATAAAACAATCAACAGGAAAAGTCAAATGGCTTGATATTGAATACACTGGGGATTCAGATCTAATTCATTATTAAATCAATATGACTATTATTATTGATTAAAAAGTCTATCCATGCAGTAGATAAAATGTTTATTCCTTGGGTGTTATTGTGGAACAAAACTCCTAGAACTGCAGCTAAAAATACCAGGGTCAGCGTTAGGTTATTATACTTGCTGTCTAGCTAAAGCAAGACAAATAAATGAAAGGATAAATTTGCCTTAGGATTTAGCTTGTAAATTGCTGCTTAAAATAAACGTGCCCTGCCTCTAGTACTTTTGGAAAGAGACAGAATGTAAATAAATTCAACAAACAATGTGTTGCCCTCTTATGGATAAAGCCTATGCTGAATGGTAAACCCTAAAGACATCACCCACCAAAGCAACTTTTCGAGAGTTAAACTACGTGATAACCAGAGCAGACAAGTCTTATTTATGGGGGATGAAAAGTCAGCACTCTTATTTATGTGTGAAGTTTAATCAGATTAGCCATCTACATGTATAAAATCTCCTGCATGGATACAACTCCAGCTAACAAATAAGAAACTCACAACAGATTTATAAGATAAATATATACACCTTAATAACCAAATCAGTGAACATTCTGTGTAGTTAGTGCTTTTTCAAGGCATAGTGTTTTCGCATGCATTGTTTTATGCAGTCGTCTGATCCACACAACCACCATGAGGTGAATATTGTTATCTCCATTTTGTAAAATAAGGAAACTGACTTAGAGAGGGTAAGACATTTCCTAAGTGGATGGGCAAGTCTATACTGCACTGAATATTCTTTTCTTTGTTTCTTTACAAAAGAATTTCCAAGTTTGGGGGAGAGAATTTATATGAACTTTTGTAATCATTTATAATTCATGAGACCATAGGATTGGAAATCACCTTGAAAAGCGATGTAGTTCAAAGTGATGTAGTTCAGTCACCCATCAAATCCTGTTTCCATCATTAGAAAAGAACAACATTAAGAGAAGAGAAGAACCAGCAAAGAATGGCACTGTGCAAATAGAATTTTTAAGAATGAACTCATGAACAAATGAAAAGAAACAAGCAGTAAGCAAAACTGCCAACTGGGGCAGAGAGATCAAGCAATAGAAATGAGTGGCCATTGAATCTGAGTCATCTGTGGCATCACGGAACACAGTTAGCAAGTATTAACGCAAGCTGAAAGTGCGCATATTCTTCAGAAGTTTTTAGAGTCTCCTTTGCAGCATACTGCCCTTGTCAATGGTACCCAGTCTAAAAAGTTACCAAACTTGAATAACTGGGAAGCTTCATGGTGGGTAGACAGCTATCTCCCTGTAGCCAGAACATTTAAGAAAAAAAAAATACCTCAATCCCTCCACATACTAGAGTCCTTCAAATATCTAGAGACAGCCTCATGGTACCTCACCTCATCTCCAGTGATTCCTTCCCTTGGTGAAACATCTCTCACTCATTCTGATTTTCTTCAAAATGCATGGCTTCAAATCTGTTTACTCTCCTGGTTATTCTAAGCTGAACACAGATGCGTCCATATCCATTCATTAGGAAGTCACATTAACAGAACTTCATAACCTGCACATGGGCTGATCCCAGGCAAAGTAAACAGTTCTACTTTTATCACTTCAGAAAGAGTGTGTTCACTTCTTGAGGAATCCATCATACTATTTACTCACACAAGGATTACCAAATTGTCAAATTTACTTTATGAAAAACTGTTTCCCATACTTTAAATATCAGCTTTGAGGTATAGTTTACATTTACTAACATTCACCAGTTTTAAGTGTACAATTTGAGGAGTTTTGACTAATGAAAAGAGTCATGTAACCACCACTTTGGTCAAGATATAGAACTGTCCCGTCACCCCAAACAGTTCCTTCATGACTGTGCAGCCAATCCCCGAAACTGCCTGCCTTTCCCAGCAACCACTGATAGGGTTTCTCTCACTATAGCTGTCTTTTCTGGAATTTCATACAAATGGAAACTTAATATGTAGTCTTACATACTCAGTGTCTTTACCAAAACCTTTTGAGATTTATCTATGTTATTATGTGTCTTGGTAGTTTGTTCCTTTTTCTCTATTAGTAGTTATTCCATTGTATGGACATTTAAAGGATATTTATACTATTTCCAGTTTTTAGCTTTCACAAATATAGCTGGGGAATATAACCCAGAAATGTATATATCTGGGGATATATACATTTCTCCTGGGTAAATACCTGGAAGGGGATTGCTGGGTCATACAGCAAACATGCATTTAAATTTTTTGTCACAAAACAGGCAATCTTGGATTTTTATTGGAATAGTGCTGAATGTATATCAATCTTTGAAAAATTGGTATCTAAATAATATCAAGTGAATATGGTATGTCAATAATATCCATAAATATGGTTCGTCTATTTTATTTAGGTCTTCCTTATCTCAACAGTGTTTTGCAGTTTATAGTATGCAATATTACATGCATTTTGTTAAATTTATCCGTAAGTATTTCATATGATATCTTAAATGCTTTGCCTTCAAATTTTCCATTCTCTATTACTTATAGCTAGTATAGAAAAACTTATTTTTGTATATTGGTCTTGTATCCTACAAGTCCACTAAATGCACTTACTAGTGTGAATAGCTTCTCTTGTTTTGTTTCTACCGTAGGATTTTCTATGTGCATAATCACACTGTTGTGAAACAAACCAAGTAAGTGTGGTTGCCTGTTAAGTTTTTCAAAAACATCCTTTACCAAGTAAGGAAGTTTCATCTATTCCTAGTCTCCTAAGAGATTTTATAATGAACATTTAACTTATCCAGTACTTTCTGTGCATGCATATGGAGACGATCATACCATTTTCTTTTTAGTCTGTAGAATTACATTGACTAACTTTTGAATGATTAACCAACCTTGTATTCCTGGGTTAAACAATGCAAGAATCTTATGGTCTCCTCTCTCCTGTCCTTGATGCTGCTGTCATTTTATTTCTATGCATGTTGTAAACCCCATACATTATTATTAATTTGGCTTAAAAGTCAATATTCTTTTAAAGAGATCAAAAATAAGAAAGAAATGTCCTTTATATTTCCCCTTATTTTTACGTCTAGTACTCAGCACTTTGTATAAATCTAAATTTCCATCTGTTGTTTTTTCCTTCTGCCTGAAAAACTTTAACTTTTTTTGTTGTGCAGGTGTGCTGGTGATAACTATTTTTAGCTTTTGTTTTTCTGAAATGAAGTCTTTATTTCTCTTTCACTTCTGAAGAAATTTATGCTAAATTCTAGGGTGATAGTCTCCCTTTGTTTCTCCCTACTTCTGTCTCTCCCCTTTAGTACTTTACAGATGTTGGTCCATGGTCTTCTGACTTGCAGTGTTTCTGTTTAATTTTTTCATTTACTTTTGTTTCTCTGTGTATATTTCCTTTTTTCTTTGGATGATTTTGAGATTTTCTATTTATTATTGCTTTTTGGCAATTTAACTGTCATGTGTCTTACTATAGTTTTCTTTATATTTCTTCTTTTTAGAGCTCACTGAGCTTCTCAGTTCTTAGATTTTGTCATTTTCATCATATTTGAAAAATTTTGGCCTTTTAAAACTGCTACCTTTACCTCCCTTATCTTTCTAGGACACCATTTACACATATTTGAGACCACTTGATATATACCCACAATTTACTTACGGCTATCTTTATTTTTTTCAGTTTTTAATCTCTTGCCCCATATTGGAACTTCCTATTGCAATACCTTCAAGTTCACTGATCTTTTCTTCTTCAGTTTCTAATGTACCACTACCTCAATCCATTGGGTTTTTTTTTTTTTTTTTTTTTTTTTTTTACTTCAGACATTTCATTTTTCACCTTCAGAAGTTTCACTTGAACCTTTTTTCTGACATTGCTCTTCTCAACATGCACGTTTCCCTTTACATTCCAGGTCATAGAGAATATATTTGTAACAGCTATTTTAACCTTCTTGTCTGTGTTTAATTCCATCTGTAATTTCTAGGTTTGTTTCTACTGATTTATTTTCCTCCTGGGTATAGGTCTTATTTTACTACTTCGATGCATTTCTGGTAATTTTTGATTGGATGCTGGCCATTAATTTTTTTTTTGGGGGGGGTTCTTGATTTTGTTAAGAATGTTAGACTTGCTCTGGCAGGCAGTTAACTTAACTTTAGATGAGCTTTATCTCCCAAGACTTGCTTTTAAGCTTTGTTTGGGCAAGTCCAGAGCACACTTTGATCTAGGGATGATTTATCTTCATTACTAAGGTGATACTCTTCTGCAGATTCTATCCTATTTCCCTAGTATTTTGAGATCTTTTCACTCTGCAGGTGCGAACATAACTAATCCCAGCCCTTTGTGAGCTACAGAAGTTGTTCAGCCTATTGCTTTCCAGTAGTTCTTTCCCCATTCTGTGGAGCTTCACCATGCACACAAACAAAACGGTACCTGACCAAGGGCTCAGAGAGTAACCTCTGTAGCTATACAAAGCTCTACACCTCTATGAAGCCCCCTCATCTCTGGTGGTTTCCTTTACAAATTCCAGCTGCCTCACCTCCTCAAACTGTAATCTTTGTCTCTTCAACTCAGATCATAGGGCTGTTTGGTTCCTTATTCCTTGTTATTGGGCCTGTGAAAACTGCCTTAGGCAGTAAGCTGGGGCTCACCTCGCTTATTTTCCTTCTCTCAGGGATCACAGCCCTGAGCTGCCTGTTGTCTGCAACCAGTCATTTAATATATTTTGTCCAGTTGTTTACAGTAGGGAGAAGCAGTGAATTCTGTAACAGTTAATTCTTCATGCATGGAAGTGGAATTCTGTTTTGCATATATTTTAGAATCTCTTCTCTGTTCTTGTGTGTTTCACATGAATATATACATATATACATATATATAGAGAAAGAGAAAGTCCAGCACACCTGAAGCAATGACAATTTTAAACTTAAACAATTTTAATAATTTAAACAATTTTAAACTTAATTCACCATCGAATTATGCTCCTAATAACATCAAATACTAAATAACACCCAAATCCAGTTGTCTCTAATTTTATTTTATTTTCTTCAGAGCATTTACAAGAAGCTAGTTATTGTTTATTTTACTTATTTACTTCTTCCTGCCAGCCCACATTACACTGTAAGCTCCGAGGGGGTAGGATCATCTTCTATGTTATTCAACACTTTTATCTCCAATACCTAGAACATTTCCTAGCACATACATACACAATTAACTTAACTCTTCTCTGATTTGGTAGGGACTTAGTAGAAAATATACTTATTTGTTATCAAGGTAATTTTGGTTAAATAATACCCTACTTGCCCTTGATGCCCACTATATACTATTAATACAGAGCCTTATATATGAGCAGGCAAACATTAAGAATAAAGATGAACGTTTAAATTCATATTGAAAAGAAAAATAACAGTATAAACTTTAATGTTTATCAAAGCAAATAATATGCAATAAGGCAGGGTATCCTACCTAACTAGTTAGACAGCTGGCAACTTCCAGTAGCACACGCTAATATGAATTTGAACATGGAAGCCTGTACGCTGAAGCCTACATACATTCTAAAAAGCTGCCACTTTAAAAGGTGTAACCTACATTAATCAGACCATGCAGGGTAGAGGAGAGGAAATCTGTCTGAAATCTACCTGCAAATAAAATCCTTTGTTATTTAAGAGGATCTACACTAGGTTAACTCAGAATTTTATTTATTCTACATATTAGTTACTTCCCAAGAATACTGAAGTTTTGCATTTTCTAACTACGTCTTAAATAAGAAAAGCAGACTTCATCTCCACATAAAATCTTTGCAAAAAAATTCTAAAATAAAAAAAAATTATTTAATCAGAATTCAATAAATATTTTCCGGATATATGCTTTCTTCAGAATCACACCTGGCTTCTTACATTTATAGTTAATTTTTACTTTGAAGTTAATGGTATTTTTTTTTCTTTTTTGAGACAGGGTCTTGCTCTCTGCCCAGGCTGGCATGCAGTGGTGCCATCAGAACTCACTGCTGCCTCAATCTTTTTAGGTTCAAGAGATTCTCCCACCTCTGCCTTCTCCCACCTCAGCCTCCAGAGTAGCTGGGACTACAAGTGTGCACCACCATGCTCAGCTAATTTTATTTTTCAATTTGTGTTTTGGAGAGATGGTTCTCACTATGTTGTCCAGGCTGGTCTCGAACTCTTCAGCTCAAATGATCCTCCTGCCTCAGCCTCCCAAAGTGCTAGGATTACAGGCATGAGCCACCGCTTCTGAGTGTAAACGGTATTTTTTGTCTTGCCTAACCAAAACTGACTCCATCATGAGCACCGATGACACAGGAGTTAAGATGAAATTACTTAGACAGATAGTAAGAAAGGGTACTGGAGTCCTCGGTAAGGCTTTTCTTTTTAATGAAAAGCAGCCCCAAATCATTTTCTAACAAACAGCACCCTGTAAAGTTGAGCTGCATAGACAAGCAATCTGGGAGCTTGCAAGAGTGAATGCCAGCAGGAACTAGGGACTAGCCATGTTCAAGGTGGTGGCTCCATCTTCCCTTCTCTGCCAGCCACATGTACAGTAAGGAGCAGACAAGATGGTGCCAGCCAAGGATAATTCATTTGCATAATAAGATTAGGGTGGGGCAGCCAGCCTTCCCCACACATTATGTAAATGACACACCTGATCACACCAATCTGTGGGCCCTACGTAAATCAAACACCACCTCCTTCATCCTGCCTATACAATCTGCTGTGGTCCACCACCTTCCCTCAACCCCACTTTTTTAAAAATTATACTTTAAGTTCTAGGATACATGTGCAGAACATGCAGGTTTGTTACATAGGCATACATGTGCTATGGTGGTTTGCTGCACCCATCAACCTGTCATCTCCATTAGGTATTTCTCCTAACGCTATCCCTCCCCTAGACCCCCACCCCCTGACAGGCCCTGGTGTGTGATGTTCCCCTCCCTGTGTCCATGTGTTCTCATTGTTCAACTCCCACTTATGAGTGAGAATATGTGGTGTTTGGTTTCCTGTTCCTGTGTTAGTCTGCTGAGAATGATGGTTTCTAGCTTCATTCATGTCCCTGCAAAAGACATGAATTCATCCTTTTCTATGGCTGCATAGTATTCCATGGTGTATATGTGCCATATTTTCTTTATACAGTCTATCACTGATGGGCATTTGGGTTGGTTCCAAGTCTTTGCTATTGTGAATAGTGCTGTAATAAACAAATGTGTGCATGTGTCTTTATAGTAGAATAACTTATAATCCTTTGGGTATATAACCAATAATGGGATTGCTGGGTCAAATGGTATTTCTGATTCTAGATCCTTGAGGAATCGCCACACTGTCTTTCACAATGATTGAACTATCTTTCACAATGATTGAACTAATTTACACTCCCAACAGTGTAAAAGCGTTCCCATTACTCCACATCCTCTCCAGCATCTGTTGCTTCCTGACTTTGTAATGGTCGCCACTCTAACTGGTGTGAGATGGTATCTCCTTGTGGTTTTGATTTGCATTTCTCTAATGACCAGTGATAATGGGCATTTTTTCATATTTGTTGGCTGCATAAATGTCTTCTTTTGAGAAGTGTCTGTTCATATCCTTCGCCCACTTTTTGATAGGGTTTTTTTTTTTCTTGTAAATCTGTTTAAGTTCCTTGTAGATTCTGGATATTAGCCCTTTATCAGAAGGATTAGATTGCAAAAATTTTCTCCCATTCTGTAGGTTGCCTGTTCACTCTGATGATAGTTTCTTTGCTGTGCAGAAGCTCTTTAGTTTACTTAGATCCCGTCTGTCAATTTTGGCTTTTGTTGCCATTGCTTTTGGTGTTTTAGTCATGAAGTCTTTGCCCATGCCTATGTCCTGAATGGTATTGCTTGGGTTTTCTTCTACGGTTTTTATGGTTTTAGGTCTGACATTTAAGTCTTTAATCCATCTTGAGTTAATTTTTGTATAAGGTGTAAGGAAGGGGTCCAGTTTCAGCTTTCTGCATAGGGCTAGCCAGTTTTCCCAACACCATTTTTTTTTTTTTTTTTTTTTTTTGAGATGGAGTCTTGCTCTGTCACCAGGCTGGAGTGTAGTGGCACATCTCAGCTCACTACAACCTCTGCCTCCCGGGTTCAAGCAATTCTCCTGCCTCAGCCTCCCGAATAGCTGGGACTACAGGTGCATACCACCACGCCCTAATTTTTGTATATTTGGTAGAGACGGGGTTTCACCATGTTAGCCAGGATGGTCTTGATCTCTTGACCTCGTGATCTGCCTGCCTTGGCCTCCTAAAGTGTTGGGATTACAGGCGTGAGCCACCACGCCTGGCCAACATCATTTATTAAATAGGAAATCCTTTCCCCATTGCTTTTGTCAGGTTTGTCAAAGATCAGATGGTTGTAGATGTGTGGTATTATTTCTGAGGCTTCTGTTCTGTTTCATTGGTCTATGTATCTGTTTTGGTACCAGTATCATCCTGTCTTCGTTATTGTAGCCTTGTAGTATAGTTTGAAGTCAGGTAGTGTGATGCCTCCAGCTTTGTTCTTTTTGCTTAGAATTGTCTTGGCTATCTGGGCTCTTTTTTTGTTCCATATGAAATTTAAAGTAGTTTTTTTTTTTCCTAATTCTGTGAAGAAAGTCACTGGTAGCTTGATGGGGATAGTATTGAATCTTTTGGGCAGTATGGCCATTTTCACAATATTGAGTCTTCCTATCCATGAGCATGGAATGTTTTTCCATTTGCTTGTGTCCTCTCTTATTTCCTTGAGCAGTGGTTTGTAGTTATACTTGAAGAGAACATTCACATCCCTTGTAAGTTGTATTCCTAGGTATTTTATTCTCTTAGCAGCAATTGTGAATGGGGGTTCACTCATGATTTGGCTCTCTGTTTGTCTGTTATTGGTGTATAGGAATGCTTGTGATTTTTGCACATTGATTTTGTATTCTGAGACTTTGCTGAAGTTGCTTATCACCTTAAGGAGATTTGGGTCTGAGACGATGAGGTTTTCTAAATATACAATCATGTCATCTGCAAACAGAAACAATTTGACTTCCTCTTTTCCTAATTGAATACGCTTTATTTCCTTATCTTGCCGGATTGCCCTGGACAGAACTTCCAATACTATATTGAATAGGACTGGTGAGAGAGGGCATCATTGTCTTGTGCCGGTTTTCAAAGGGAATGCTTCCAGCTTTGGCCCATTCAGTGTGATATTGGCTGTGGGTTTGTCATAAACAGCTCTTATTATTTTGAGATACGTCCATCAATACCTAGTTTATTGAGAGTTTTTAGCATGAAGAGGTGTTGAATTTTATCGATGGCCTTTTCTGCATCTATTGAGACAACCACGTGGTTTTTGTCATTGGTTTATGTGATGGATTACGTTTATTGATTTGCTTATGTTAAACCAGCCTTGCATCCCAGGGATGAAGCTGACTTGATCATGGTGGATTCTGATGTGCTGCTGGATTCTGTTTGCCAGTATTTTACTGAGGATTTTCACATCGATGTTCATCAGGGATACTGGCCTGAAATTTTCCTTTTTTGTTGTGTCTCTGCCAGGTTTTGGTATCAGGATAATGCTGGCCTCATAGAATGAGTTGGGGAGGAGTCCCTCTTTTTCTATTGTTTGGAATACTTTCAGAAGGAATGGTACCAGCTCCTCTTTGTACCTCTGGTAGACTTTGGCTGTGAATCCATCTGCTCCTGGGCTTTTTTTGGTTGGTAGGATATTAATTACTGCCTCAATTTCGGAACTTGTTATTGTTCCTCCTTTTTTCCAGATGTCTCACTCTCCCTCTCTCTCCTCTCTCTTGCAAGAAGCTGTTCTCCTCTTCCTCTCACCTTTTCACTACTAAACTTTCTGCTCCTTAACCCACTCATGTGTCCATGTTCTGAATTCTTTCCCGGCTCAAGGCAACAAACCACGGGTTATTCCCCAGACAAAGAAGGTGTTTCACCAACACTTATCTTACAATATGTTACAGGTTAAATGTCATTTTATATAAATAACTTTACAACTATATTTTCTAAGACTTCTTTCAAAGCTTCTTGATTTGGCAAGTAACAGAATGGGTTACAGTAGTTTACATACAACATGTGTCCCAGTAAAGACATTGTGATATTAATGAACAAGGTATAGGAACACCTCTGCTTTGGGAAATCTTACTCTAAAACAGGAGTGTGCTACCATTAGCTATGAAAATAATTTTAAAGGCCTAAACTCCTTTTCATCAAGTCTGGCTACTGTTATAGCACCCTTACCCTAGGCTATGACAACTATTTACTTGACTATGAATTGTTACCTCCTTACTGCACAATGTCTGGTACAGAGAGCACTCAGTGTTTGCTGGACAAACAAATTATTGAAGCAGAATACCCTATTCTCCCAAGTATCCTAGGTGGCTGAGACATTATTACCCTGTGTTATTGTCAAACTCACCGAATAACAATTCTCAAAGTCCTACATCATAATCCATTTATGCTTCACTATTAAAAAAAAGAATTACGGTGTATATGCTTGGCACCTCAAGCTGTCATGTCAATCTAGATAAGAATCCAAGATGAATACAAATTGAATAGCTAAAACATCCCAAGTGACTACTCTTGATGTGAAGCTTTAACAACTTGTCCTGATATGCTATGCTATGCTAGCTTTAAATAATTAGCACAGCTAACATTTTAGATCTAATGTCCCCCAACATTTATGCTTAGCAGCCTCTTTCCAAGAGTAGTTCGTGTCAAAAACTTGAGTTTTGGACTTGATTTTGCTTACCAATTGCAGAGGCTGCAGGGTATGATGAGACTGAAACAGGGTGTGGAATCAAACAGGGGCTCACAATTACAAGTGCACTACATACTAACCATGAGCACACAAGCGTGTCACTCCACCTCCCTGCATCACAACAATCAACCAACAGGGTAACAATAACGAACTGCTGCAAGGATCAAACAGAATACTCGGCAGAAACTACGGCTGCTTGATCTTAAGTCATTTAAGCTTCGCGTACTAGAACACTTGACTGTAAAGACTCAGCAACTACCCTGCTCGCCTTACAGGATTGTTGCAGGGATAAAACAAAATAAGAAAATAAGCTTGGCTTTTTAAGTTCAAAGTGCCACACAAATATTATGCTACTATCTTCCTAGGAGGATAATTGCATCTGTGAATGGAAGGAGGCAGAAGAAGTAACAATGTCAACTTGGCTCTGAAGGAGCCTCTGCCAATGGCCCTCCCAGGCTGAGCTCCTGCTGCCCGCTGTGAGCAGCTGAGTGCTGGCTACTAATAGCTCACAGACAAACCCTTCTCCAGAGAACTTTCTTTGGCCCACTTAGTCCAGAAATGCCTGGCAGATGGTGCCCCCAGGGGCGGCCTGTAGCTCAGAACCAAGGAAAGAGGGCTGAGCCCCTGCTCAAGGTGGGGTGGCTATGTGGCCTCAGAGCTCCCCAGGGGGTCAGGCTGAGGCTAGACTTGGGCTAAGAGCGCTTTTTCCCAGCTTCTTCCCTTGATCTCATTTGCTTCCCTCACTTCCTTCCTGGTTTCTCCTGACCGTACTTCTTCAGTAAATCACTTGCACAGGCTTTCTGTGATGGTTAATACTGAGTGTGAACTTGACTGAAAGATGCAAAGTATTGTTCGGTGGGTGCCTGTGAGGGTGTCGCCAAAGGAGATTAACCTTTGAGTAAGCGGACTGAGAGAGGCAGACCCACTCTCAATCTGGATGGGCCCATCTAATCAGCAGCCAGTGCAGCTAGAATAATGCAGGCAGAAGAAAGTGGAATGAAGAGACTTGTTGAGTCTTCTGGTCTTCATCTTTCTACCATGCCGCATGCTTCCTGCCCTCGAACATCAGACTCCGAGTTCTTCAGCTTTTGGACTCTTGGACCTACACCAGTGGTTTGCCAGAGGCTCTAGGGCATTTGGCCACAGACTGAAGGCTGCACTGTCAGCTTCCCTACTTTTGAGGTTTTGGGACTTGGACTGCCTTCCTGGCTCCTCAGCTTGCAGATGGCCTATTGTGGGACTTCACCCTGTGATGATGTGTGTCAATTCCCCTAATAAACCCCCTTTCATCTATTCATCTATCCTATTAGTTCTGTCTCATTAGAGAACCCTAATACACTTTGCTTCTAGAAAACCACATCTAAGCCACCACCAATATCTTCTAGTATTGACTTATCTGGCTGAAATCTCACCTCTATCAATAAATGGAAATGTTTCCAGTGTGGCCCAAGCTCTCAGTAGGAACTGTCAGTACACCAGGCAGTGCTCCACAGGTCCAGCCAGTGCTGATGGCTTTTGGAAATAAGCTTGAGGCCAAAGTTTGGGCAGAAAACATGGCATTACCAGAGGGAGAGGATATAGCCCCGTTTGGAGCATCCTCAGTAAGCAGGACAGGGTGTTCCAAAACCTACAGGCAAAGGGGACTTCTGTCCCTTAGAGAACATGAGAGAGCACCGATCTTGCTCCCTGTGTGAAACACTTCTCTGATCTATTCTGTGCACAAAAGTCAAACAGATCTCCCAGAAATGCTCTCCCCATCTAAAAAATATTTCAGTGATATCAAGATTCGCATGACGCATGCTAGGCACTTGTGATCCTTTACTCAGTGACTGAGTCAGGGCACACATCGATGGCACAGAGCAGTGAGAGACACATGCCTGCTGTCAGTCACTCTCAGTCTCTAACCTGAGTTCCCACAGAGCTGAACACATGAACCACACATTTTGTCAGCCACTTGCTGCCCCAAATGCTGTGTAACTCCTTGTGTGTATTTCCACATTGCCTCCTCAGGGGAACACAAGCCCTTCCTTGTTCATGAGACACACCTGGAGCATGCTCAGTACTGGGGTTACAAAGGACACTTCTTGTCCCTTAGATACTCACATGGGACTCTGTACCTAATAGTCCCAGAAATATCCGCTGAATTAAACTGACTGCACCTTGGAAGAGTTGAATGGAGGAGGAAGTGGTCTTTGGCCGGGATGCTGAGGCTGCAGGATTTAGACAGGAAGGAAAAGGTATCTGGGGAAGGAGAGGCTTTCGCACTGATGTCGACAAACACGTAAACAAGAATAATCAACAATGTGATGACGGTGGATGGGCAAATGCATGATATATGTAAAGGATGTTAAATGAAAGCGGGAACCACTAATGCCCAGGGTACGGGGCCTTTTCTTCTCTCCCACCCCTATGCCTACCTGGCACAGAGTAAATGCTCAATACTGCTTAAATTTTAGTGGACATTAATTCCTTAAGCTTAGAATTCTCATATATGAATTTTTGGAAACTAAAAGATACCTGTATCAATCTTTTGAAGCCAATACACACTTGTGAGCATCACATAATCTATCTCCCATGGCCAATTCACGGCACCACTGTGACAGAGATTACCTGTTAACAGTACTCAAACCTTTGTGGGAAAGGCCCAACGGAAACACAAACACCAAAACTGGACACAAACTGGGAGAGAAGACTGTGCATTTTACTTTTTGAAATGACCATTAACCCTGCTTCCCTGAGACTTCCTAAGAAGAAACGTGATATCCTCTGCAAGTGACATGGCAGGCACAGCCGCAGCACATGGACTGCCCTTCTCATGGCATTCAGCAACCCCCGGGGGGGTTTCCAACAGCCAAGCCCCAGAATACTAAGGAGCAGCAACAGCCCTCTTGGTGTCTCCTCTGTGCCTGAGCCTGATTAGAGTCACCCCTTTTCTCTACACCTCCCAACCGGCTTCTCATGTTGCAGATTCAAGGTCAAATTCCCGGGCCTGGAATTCAAGACTCCAGGATCTGGCCTCCTCTCAGCACCCTTCAGGTCAGCCTCCCCATCCATGCTCCTGCATGACTTCCTTCTGCTTCCCAACCCTCCAGGTTCTCCCGTGCGTGCCTCTCCACCAAGGCTCCCTGCCAGCCTGGATGTGCCTTCTCACAGTCACCCTCAGCAGAACGGTAAGCCACCTCTTGTGTGAAGCTTTCCCTGACTCTCCTGATGATCAGGATGAATCGCTCCTTTTTCTGGGCTGTTTTAATTCTCTGTGCTTCAATTCTTTCAGCTAAAAAAAAAAAAATGGGAATAATGATCTGTATTCTCTCACTTCAGAGTTCTTGATCTTAAAAAGTTAAAGAATAAATTAAAATGTGCGCGAAACTTTATATTCTCATTATTTACTATGTTCAAAGAAGCCACATATTTGGTCGGCTCATATGACATGTTCGTTGCATAATAACAGCATGGTAGACACTGAAAATTATTTTTGGACTGTATTTCACATTTAGGCAACTACTTTAATGGTTTAAATCAACTCAAATATTCTGAAAATATAGTTTAACTGATTATATTAAATCTGATCTTGCTAAAAAATTGCCAAATGGAGCATCAACACTGGAGCCAGTTATGTGGCAGCTAGCCTAACGAAATCAAAATAGCACTGACACTTTTCCTTTTCTTGGCAATAAAACAGTGGGCATTTTTAGACATTTTTCAGACATTTTCCAAAGTATAGACATCTGTCGTTTATATTTCAAGTTTCTCCAAATATAGAATATAGTGTCATCCTTCCAGACTGGGTAGCAAAGATTACTCACTAAATGACTACTTTCTTAACAAGATTCCATGAAGGCATCTGACAAGGTCTGTCTCGACATTTCTATACATACAATGGAGAAATAGAGTTAGAAGATAATACCCAAAGTAGATTTATACCTGGGTGAATGATTATACCTATAAAATCAGTTTTAACATAACAGGAGCCCTCTGGTGGCAACTACACAATTCTGTCTTGTGTTAATCCATGATTTTCAAGATGTTAACAAAAGTAGGTTGATCACAATTTTTGAAATGAAGCAATACCAAAGAGAGTGAATCCACTGATGACAGGGTCAAAATCTACCCAATGACTACATTATAAAAACAGGCCAAATATAACAAGATAAGGCATTTTTGAAGTGATAAATGTACATTTATATGTGTAGGTTCAGACAATCAACTCTCATGAATAAAGATCTACGCTCAAGCAGTCCCCTGCACTACTATTTCTAACAGCATGGAGACAACCTAAACATCCATCTGTAAGGGGACAGCTAAATAAATTAAGGGAATAGAGTATACTTTGTAGCAACGAAAAGAAAACTACAGTTGACTGAAATAATAATTGGAAGAATATACACGATAAATCTTGGGTGATAAAAGTAGTTTAAGCATTGTATACAGAGACTGTTCCCATTCTTGTTTTGGTTTTGAAAGAATTCCATGTGTGTATGTTGATTTTCATACACATATTATGTACATGGATTTTCATACACACACTATGTATGTGTTTGTACATATAATAGCAACATTTGAGCACTTGCTGTCTACCAGACACAATTCTACAGGTCCATTATATTTATTAACTCAATCTTTTCAGAGACACAGGTACACATTCGTATCTCTGTATTTTATTTAGGTACAGAAAGTAAGCATTGGACCAACAATGTAAAAAGGTATTCTCGTATCACACTACCACATGGTTACTGGGGTGGAGAAGGTTTTTCTTATATATTTCTGTATAGTTTAAAGGTTTTTCAGAAGAATGTAATATTTCTTAAATTCTAAAAAGGAAACGTGGCTAAGACAGTAAGTATGAGAAAAATTATACAATATAAATCAATGTATGATGGAATAATTAAATGGGATAGGAGACACAGCACTGCTACTTCCTAGGTAAATTACCTTGAACAATTTACTTAACTTTTGAGTCTTAGTTTCCCAGCGTACTACAGATAATCAAAACTATTTGCAAAGTAATATGGGTTAAATAAAGTAATGCATGACCATGTCAAGCCCATACTTCCTGGTACACAGTTGGCCTACGTCCGTAAACACTGCTTTTAACAGAGAAACAACAAAAAATCACTCTAATCAATACAGGTAGACCACACTTGTCCTGAAGAGCACTCAAATGCAGAGGCTCAGAGAGGCCAGAAAGGAGAAGGACATGGGAAACACAGGAGGAAGGGTTGAAACAATTAGTGCAACTTGCCCTGGAAGTGATGTCTTAGGGGAAGATTAGCAGCTTAAGTAGTTATTAACATTAGAGAAAATGTTGACTTTTTCTGTTTGGCTGTGATGGACAGAATCAAAACCAAGGTATAAAAGTTATGGTTAAAGGGAAGGGGGATCAGATTTGAGTGTAAATATATAAACCTTGCAACAGTTAACAGCTGTTGAAAATGGTACCAAGTTGCCCAGTAATGGAGTTGTTATTCTTGTCAAGTCATAGCAAGCTTTACAATCTCTGCCCCATGAGAGAAAGTTCATGGAGAACGCACCAGGTGCGCTGCAGACGAGATCCACGCTTGCAGAGGAAGGATAAAGTAGATTACTCCTGAAGTCTCCTGTAACTTTAAGATTTACACAATCTATGGCATTCAAAGGCACTCTGCAGTTCAAGAAGTCTATTAGTTTAGCACCTACAGTCATCTTTCAGTGTCCATGGTGGACTGGTTCCAGGACTCCTGCAGATACCAAAATCTGAGGATGCTCAAGTCTCTTATATAAATTGGTATAGTATTTGCAAATAATATATGTATTAATACATCCTCCCATATACTTTAAATCATCCCTAGATTACTTACAACATCTAAAACAATGCCATTGCTATGTAAATAGATGTTATGCTTATTGATATACAATACAAAATTTGTATTATTTTTTGTTGTATTGTTATTTTTCCCAAATATTTGTGATCCTCAGTTTGTTGGATCTGCAGATGCAGAACCTGTGGACACAGAGTTGTAGTATTGCTATTTTGACTAGTAAAACTATCTGGCTATTCTCATTTTTATAGATGAAGAAATAGTTCCCAAAGAAAGAAAATTTGCCTGTATAGAATCACATAAACACCAGGCCAGAATAACAACTCTCCAACCCTTACGGCAGTATATTCCAAACTTTTGCCAACTAGGAATTCACTTAATGGGCATATTGTAGACATGCAGATAGATAATTTATTATAAAATTAATAATTTTTACATGTTTATCATACATGGTTTTACATGTTTTAGAAAAATATTGATAAAATATATTTTAAAATTAATTTTAAGTATTCCATATCAGCACAATCTTTCATTTGGGTTCAATGACATATTTAGCTTAAGTAATATTCTGGTTCCACATCTAAGCTAATTAATTAATATATTTTCATTTACATCAATTAGAAAATCACAACTCATGCACTGTACAGACTGTTGGTAACTGTTGCAGTGTTTTGTTCTAGTAAGAAGTACAGCTATTTCCACCAAGGATGAACCCAGATATTACGGAAAAATTTACTAAACGCCTCACTTGGAATTTATTGGAAACCTAAGTTATCCTTTAAGGCTGGGAGATGCAATGTTTCGAATTAAGAGAAGTGGGAAATAGATTCTTCATTCATTTATTGCTTATATTTACCCCCAGTTGCTACATATGCCCAACATTTATGCTTCCTTGAGAAAATCACACATGCTAGTAAACAGTCAGATCTTAGTGATCCAGTCTCAGCAGTATTATCCAGTTTTAAAAAATTCTATTTCTTATTTCTGTCATTGACCAGGAAGAGACAGATTCAGTCTGAAAAGAGAAAAGCCTATGCAATATGCCATCTGTCTAAGCCAACTGATTATCACAGACATGGTCTTTACTCACATCAAGACCATGAAGAAGTATTTTATTTCATACCTTATTCCAAAAAGGTCTCCTCAACAGCTAGCACAACTCAATGGAGAAAAGCTGAGCTATTTAATTGCTGAGAATCTCTTTACACAGCCCAGTGGAAAATACACATTCAGTGATGGAGTTTTCATCCTGCTCTTGGTGGAAGAAGTGGAGGGAGGACAAGCATTAGCAGAGTGGCATCTTCCTTGCTGCCTACTCAGCTGGTGCCCTGTCCTTAGGAATGTCTGGGAACCTTTTGTTCATTATCAGTGCCTTCCAAACAAACAACAAAAAGAATCTCTCCTGAAGCAAAGGGTTTCAACGACAAAAATTACAGAAAGCCACTGAACATTTCTCCCTCATGTGTTAGACATATTCTAAAGACTGATTCATATTCTACACAGTGAATTCAACAAATTATAAAGTGAAACATTCATTCACGTACGACTGCTCTTCCACATTGCATGCTCCTGATATTACGTCACATGCAAGAGCAGTATTTGATCAAGGATTTTGCCAAAAGCTTGTTCCTCTTTCCTTTTGAATATGTTTGCCATCAGTTTTGAGGTTGATGTTGCAAACTTCTCCGCAAATCTACTTTTGCTATGATGAATCTAACTATGAATGATGCCTCTGAAGTTTTGTTCTATATTCTGGGCCCTTAGTAACAAAATTCATCAATTTCACCCTGGAAAAAACTATTTTGTACTTGATCTGGGAAGACTCAACTGGTATACTGGAGAGGCCACTGTACTCTGTCTGAAAATGACTCAAAAGCATCGGGGGCTTTATGCCACTATTTGACAAAGTTTCATAACAGAGAAAGCACTGGAGACCATGGACAAATAAATCACCTGCCTAGTAAAATTCAATTTTCAGAGAGTCTTTATGATACTTTCTATTTACAATTTTTCTTTTTCTGTGACTTGAGCAAAATTATCAACCTGGCAGATTAACTGGTCCCTGGACGTTAAGATTCACATTTCATAATGACATTGGGTGTCCATTCACGGTTTATGCTTATGTTATTTTGAGCTGTAGTTTTTCTTATTTTTGTCACTCCTTTTATACTTCAAAGAACCACTTCTGAAGTACTGATCCATTCTTGTGAACTGGATAAAGAAAACAATACAATAATAATGACCCAAAAATGCAAAGGTTAGCAAAAGTAAACAAATAACAAATCCCAGTATGCTTACTATGTGCCATGCACTATTTGAAAGATTTCATTTACCTTAACTGATTTACTCTTCACAACAACCTTAGAAGGAGGTAGTATTATCCCCATTTTATAGACAGAGAAACTGAGTTGTGACTTCACTTGCCCAAGATCACAAAGTGCCAGGAACTGGGGCCAGGCTCTTCCCATGCTCTAAACCCTCTCAAACAAGGAGAAAGCCTGCAGAGATCAGTGTTTGTGAGCTCCATCAGGGGCCTCACTGCAATAACATCATCCCAACCCCCTCACAGCTGGAATCTGCTTAGAGACGTCAACAGCTGGAGGCTCTCAAAAGACACACTCCCAAGTGATGGCTGCCATCCTGCATCTTATGTCAAGGGGGAATCACACATTCCCCTGGCAGGTTGGTTCTGTGTTACATGACCTACCAAGTTACTCCCTTTATTTTCTTTTTTCTGTTGTTGTTCTCTGTTTCTAATCAATGGATTAGAAATCAACCAGACAGACATCTAGAAAACTATTTGGAAATCAAATTAGATACTTTAAAATAAGCCACGGATGAAAGGAGTCATAAAAAGGAAATTAGAAATATATTTATTCAGCTTCAATAGTTTTTGGGGAACAGGTGGTGTTTGGTTACATAGATAAGCTCTTTAGTGGTGATTTCTGAGATTGTGGTGCACCCATCACCTGGGCAGTGTATACTATACCCAATGTGTAGTCTTTTATCCTTCGCTCCCTTTCTCTCTTCCCCCCTGAATCCCCAAAGTCCATTACATCCTTCATATGCATTTGGGTCCTCATAGCTTAGCTCCCATTTATAACTGAGAACATATGATAATTGGTTTTCCATTCCTGAGTTACTTCACTTAGAATAATGGTCTCCAGCTCCATCCAAGTTGCTGCAAATGTCTTCATTTTGTTCCTTTTTATGGCTGAGTACTATTCCATAGTGTGTATATATACCACATTTTCTTTATCCACTCACTGACTGATGGACATTTAGGCTGGTTCCACATTTTTGCAACTGCAAGTTGTGCTGCTCTAAATATGCATGTGCAAGTATCTTTTTCATAGAATGACTTCTTTTCCTTTGGGTAGATGCCCAGTAATGGGGTTGCTGGATCAAATGGCAGTTCTACTTTTAGTTCTTTTCGATTGCATGTTACTTTTGACCTCCTATTTTACATGATGAGACTTTAGCTTCCTCACACAGACTCTCCTCCCCCATGCTGCTAATATAAAATAATTTTGTATTCAATTGATAGTCACCATTTTCACGGCTACGACTATGGTATATAATGTTCACAGAAGACTCTGTAGTGCGCTATGAGTGTATTTCCTTTCTCAATAACTCTGTTTCTCTTGGAATTATAACTTTGTTCAGTCTCTTGGTTTTCTACTTTCCTATTACTAATTCATCCCCAAACCTTCTGACACAACTATAAAATCTCTGTACAGAACCCATGAGGTGGCTACTCAGTGGGTCCTCCTGTTCCCTGGACCCCTTGCACACAGCCATTCCTTCCACAGGCCTCTGCCTACCTGGCAGCTGATTGCTAGGCCATTACAGAGTTCTGTGCTTCTCACCATCCTGGGAATTCCCTTTGCTGCCTTCTTGTGCTGGATCTCATTTCCTGCATCACTTGTCTTCCTCTTTATTTTGCTCCCTCATTTTAGTGGAGTGTATCCTTATAGCAGCTAAATAGTTTATTTTAGTCCTTATGGATCTAAAATGTCTTAATTCTACTCTTGTACTTGACTGTCGGGCTAAGCACAGAACCACAGGCTGGAACTCATTTACTCATTTCCCCTCAAAAGTAGTGTGCAGCTTTATCATTAGGAATTCCAATGCTATTTGATTCCCGATCGTTTAAATCAAACCTCATTTTCCCCTCTCTGGATATTTTTACTATCTCCCCTTTATCCCTGGTGTTCTGAAATTTCACAATAAAGTGCCCTGGTGTGACTCATTTAAAAAAATTGTTAATGTAATTCCAACAGAATATATACTCCACAATGGCACGGGTTTTTGTCTGCCTCCCCTCAACTCCTCCGCCTCTAGTGCACTGGACACAGCCTGTCCTCCGGTAGGCCCTCGGCAATACAGGTAGAATAAAAGGCAAAACACCCCTGTACTTGCTGCACCCTTTCTATCTGGAGGTACATCAATTTCATGAATTACTTCTCTATAACTTTCTGCCCACTACTACCTTTGTAACTCATATTAGTTGGGTGTCAGACTTCCTGAATTGATTCCCAAATTTCCCAAATATTCTTTTTCCCCCCTCATTGCTCTACTTTCTGAGGGATTTTTTTAATCTTATTATTAAAAGTTGCTTTAATCTTTTGTTACTAAATTTCAGTTTTCAGGAGTTCTTTCTTGCAGGCCTAACACTGGGTTATTGGGAGTCCCATTCATTTTATTGGAGGGAGCAGAATCCTTACACTTTGCTATCTGTAAGGTCTTTTTCTCTCCATGTGGTTGATTTCCTCAGAGAAGAATACTCAAACCTCCTGGGGATGATACTGGTCCAGTTTCCAGTGTTCCAGGAGCCAAGCAAGGGGAGACTGCCAAGATCTTACTACTCAGCACAGGGATTTTCACTTTGAAAAATCCCCATGGGTTCTTGCTTTCTCGTTATTTTAAGGAAATATGTATAAAGATAAAGCAGTGGAATACAGGGAAAAACAGACATGGTCATAATGTCATATTGTTCTTAGTGACCCACTTTACAGAGAAGGCAACTGGGTCTAATCAGATGCGGGCAGGATCCAAATCCAAGTATCCAGGCTTCAGTCTTAAGCTCCTCCCCACAGCTACTCTGCCTTGGGGACCCACATCCATCCAAAGCTAGCATTTCACCTGAGCCTGAGCATCAGCATCTCTTTACCCCTTAGTCCCCTCTTCTAGAGCTACTCCGTTTCCTCTTCACTGGCTTCTTAGGTTGGCATTCAAACATGGCCTATCTTAAAGATCTCCTGTCGCTCCTCACCTCCTTCCACTTACCACTACAGACTAACACAGCCAAACTCCTTGAAAGAGTAGTCTTCCTGTACTGTCTCCATTTCGTTACCCACTCACTCATCAACCATCTAAAATATGGCAATTCACCCCCGTAACTCCAGCGAAACTATTCTTGCTAACATCACTAACAACCTTGTCTGTAATCCAGTTCACACTTTCACTTTTGGCATCATCCTTGTTGCCTCCCTTTCCTTAAGCTCCACATCCGATCATTTACCCAGTTGGTCATTTCTACCTCCTACACATATCTGGAGTCCATCCCCGTCTGTCCTGCTCCACCATCAGGCCCCCAATCATCTCACCCCAGGATACCCTAACAGCCTCCTATCCTAACAGGTCTCCTGCCCTCCAGTCTTGCCCTCCACACTGCACCCGAGTGGCGGTGCTAAAACACAAATCCGATCATGTTACACATCCCTGCTGAAACTACTTCTGTGTTGTCTCACTGCCCTTGAAACAACATTTCAAACTCAACACAGCTTATCAGGCCTTCATGATCTGGCCCAAACATCTTAATGAATAAGGGATTGGAAGTTCCCAGAGGGGTCAGTGACTTGTTGCCATCGTTGGCTCACCAGCAGGGGAGACTGAGTTTGAACCTGGGTCCTCATCTCCAAATCCTACTTTTTTCTGCTACTAATAGATTATTTCTTTTATTGTCTACTTCACATTATCCATGCTCTTTGTCATTTCTATCAATAAATGTAACTAAGAGTTGATTATGGATGAAAAAATGTAGACTCAGGGAATTTGCTGAAAGTCACACAACAGCCATGACACCCCCTGAGCTCTGTGCTCTCACTGCTTCTTTATAGGACTTCCCAAATCCCAATAGTGCTTTGAGGGGTCATGTCCCTCCACAAGTGCATGGGGGTTGGGGAAGGACCATAGGGCACTGAACTCGGAAGAACTGGGCTCTAGTCTAGTCTGTATGCATATCCACAAACATGATAAACACGAGGCTTACTCTGTTTGCCACTCAGAGCTCTTGTGGAAATCAAACGAGAATAGAAACAGGAAAATACCCTATAAATATGTTGTAATTAGTACTAATAAGGGCAAGTTTAAAAATAAAGGTCTAGAAGAGCATGCTTAAACAAATAGTGCATTACAACATACCTACTTACTCTAAAAAATCAGTTCTCATATGTTGGTAGGACTACCAACTCAAATAACTGAAAGTAAGTCAAAGTTAGGAGGCATTCTCTTGGAAAGTCCAGGAAGTTTTAAAAGCAGATATTCTAAGATATCCTCTTCTTGAGGACTATTTCCCTATTTTCAATTCCAAAGAATGAACACATATTCATCTTTCTAGACTTTCTAGACCATTTAAAACTCACAAAGGCAACTGTTTTGCACTTTTGAAAACGTAGAGAGCAAGACAGGCAATAAATATCATTTGTGGTTTAATCATTAATGTTTTTCATTATTTTAGCCCTTTTACAAAGATGAATTTATACTTTAAGATCTCCAGTTCACTAACACATAATTAGCATAAAAAGGCCTCTCTGAAAAATGTGATAACATTTAGAATTAATTCATGCTTCTAATCAAACCCAATGAAATAAACATTTTTCAACATTAACAATAAAGTATGTTTAATTTACTGCTTGAGTTGGTTTAATCACATTAAGGAAGTCTTCAGCTACCTTCCTACCTGTTACTCTTCCAACCTCTTTTATCTCTAGAAAAGCATTGTTTTTCTAGTTCACTGAACAAATACCTTCATGTGAACCTTAAGATAACTTTAACCCACAAATCCTCCTGGTTAAACATCTCTGTCAAATATGTTCGTGGGCCCGGAATCTGCCACTCACCTGGCTTTTAGATACAAGCTTCGTGTCTCTGTACAATTAGTTTCGTGAACTATCTTAGTAATGAATTAATTTTACTCCAAATTCAGTGTCTGAAATTTAGAACAAACCTTATCACAAATATAATCACAATAAGTCTACACAACCTAGTGAGCCCTTCCGTCAAAAGTCAGGAAACCCAACAAAAGTTACTTAAGAGCACGGAGGGATAAGGGTTTTATTATGACAGCGGCAAAATCATTAGAGAGACGGATTAAGAACCCTAAGCATCTTCAACTGCTATTACCACTGCTAGAACTGCCTCCTAAAAATATTTATGACAAGAACCTAAAATATACCTAATAGATTTTTTGGATGTATTACTAGAAGACTGAAATCAGCAGGAATTCTAATTAATGCAGTTAATATAAAACAGCAATTGACATTAAATGTTGGGTAAAATGAGATTTTAAGAACTTTAATCTCTTCCCTTAAAGACAGTAAATGACATTCCTCTGTAAAATATAATATTTTAAAAGTCAATAGAACTGCAAGAGGAATATTAACTCAGCAGAGTTGGTTATTATTAATTATAACTGAATACCTACCAACTTCTGCAGACAGAACTGACAATAGGTTAAGTCAAAGTGGTAGGCTTTTAAACAACTTCGGAGATTTTCAGATTCTAGATAATTTTCTATTCAAGAAAATTATTCTTAAGAAAAGATAAATAGAATTAAATCAGGGCCTTAATATGCCCATTCAAAAAAGAATCATATAACAGCAACATCATTTATCTTTTTTTAAAGACATATTGTCCATAATTCGAGGATGAATAAGATCTGAATTAAAACAGTATGCATGAAAAAGCTCAGGGTTGGGGGTAGGAGGAGTAGGGAATGGGAAAATAAGAACTGATTGACTATTCGTTCTATCAACTGTAATGAACGGTGCCACAGAGCTACACAGAAAGACACAGACAACATGAAAAGAAGTATCTGGTCAGTCCATATGCTCTGACATGGTCAGGTCATATCTGGAATAGTATGTCTAACTATGAACATGCAGTGTCTGAGGAACGGACACACTAGATATCAAATAGAGGGAAATAATCAGCAATTACGATGCTTGGGGATGGAGATCTACCTCAAACCATACTGCCCAAGAAGCAGCTAGAGACACCGAGGGAAGAGGAAGCTTAGTGGTGGAGGAAGGAAGAGGCCCAAAATACATGAAGCCATGTGGGAAAGGGAGATTCATCTGTGTTGCTTCAAAGAACAGAATATTAAACAATGGGGAGAAATTAATGGAAGAGATAATTTAGTTCCACCTAAGAAAGAAAGATCCAAAAATTAGAGTTGTCTGAGTAGAATGGGATGCTGAACAAGTGAGTACTGAATATTAAGCAAGGTCTGGATGCCTTTCTGCCATGGATTCTGTGAATCTTCCTAGCCCCTGTAGTGGAAAGCAGACAGGCTAAATAAATAATTGGTTTCTTAGAAATTAATTGAAGATTTCCATTTCTGGGGGTTTGTCTAAGTAGGCACTCTGACCCATTCTACACAAATTCTCATACTGAAAACTAAAAATGTTGTATACAACGTTAAAAACAGGTCAATAATAAATAGGACCTGACTGGTTAGTAAGGAATATTAGAAATCAAAGCTTAAGTGAGGGCAGGAATCTCAAGAAGCAAGGAGGGGACATTTGCTAAAGGGGGACAGACTTTTCCTTTTATTTTCAGTCTTGTGAGAGTGCTAGGAGCAGGGGGAAAAGCCCAAGGGCTGCCCAAGATGGAGCATCTAATAGGGCATCCCAAAGGACCACAGCCTCAGTATTTGGAAGGAAACAATTAAACTGACACCTCCGGAGTACAAAGAAAGTTGCCTATCTCAAATCTTGGTACAAATAGAACAGGGAGAGATCCATGCACCTCCAAGAATTGATAATCACAAGCCAGCCCTTCTATAAGTTTGTGGCCAGAAATAACTTGAGGTCCAAAAAACCCCAAGTTGAAAGTTGACTTTCCAGTGCTCCCCCAGGAAGGGGAGGGTGGTGGCTCCAGTCACCTGGGAAAAGCAAAGGCAGCTCCTCTCTGGAGGAACCTGCCCTTAACTCCTGACTCAGAGAATTACCCCAGATAGGCTTCCAAGAAATATGAACTCATAATAAAAAAATAAAAGTACAAAAACCAATGCACCATGAATAAAAGTCAGCAAAAACAACAGAGAGTAGAATCAGAACTGTAAACGCTTTAGCTACTGAATTTATCAAAAACAGGACTGAGACTGAAGGCATGCATATGCACCCATCACACACACAATACTCAAAGCCAGCTAGAAGTCTGGATATGCTGGAATCTCATTCATTCCTCAGAAGCATCCTAAGATCAGAGCTTTAAAGCTGCTGTAAAAGTCATTACATAAAGTGTCATTAAAACCTGAGAATAAAGGCCTCCTCCAGGTATTCATGACATGACAGCTTATCTCTGCAGAAAGAGCCGTAGCTAGAATAATGCTATGTGGGTACCAGTATATACACACCTCTCGACATGTGCTTTAAATCAACTCCAAGTATGTTTACTTTGAAACATACTAGAGTAATTAAAAGTGGTCAATTTAGAAATTAAAAAACAGAATTAAAAATTCTATTAGTTTCACAAGAGTTAAACTTTAAAAAATCAAAACAAAAAATTTTTACGTGACATATTTTTAAAGTGATAATTTTTTTAAAGTAATAGTGGGGAGGAAGGAGAAATCCCACTAGCACCAAAAAAGAAACAAAAGAAAATGTCAAGGACCAACAGTTCAATTAATTTTCTGAATTTGATTCCTTATAATTACATAGATAATGAAATTGAATCAAAAACCACAGTGGAAATCTAACCTCACCATCTAGGAACAGGTTATGCCTTTGCACCTAAATGTACACAGAAATGCCCTTCTCTTCCCTGTCTTCCCTATGGTTTACAAGCAGGGATGAGCAACAAGAAAACTGGGCAGACAGCTCTTCTGCAGGATAGATGCTTATGTATTGGAAATAATATAAGGAAATGAAAATATCCATCTTCCATCCTTCTATAAAATTGAAAGATACAGATTTGCCATAAACACCATGTTCTACAAACAAGTATTGCTTGTACCACTATAGCCCTGGATGGCCAGGCTTGGACTGCATGACTCTGGCAGGGCCAGCCCCTGCATACAGGTGACCACAGCAGCACTGGCAGTCTGAGGCCAGGACAGTTAGGCCAGCAGCTCTAGGCCTGGCTCTAAAAGGTGACCTGAGCAACAAAGAAAGATGCCACCCATTAGTGTAGAAGAGAAGATGAAAGCTCAAGATGTCAACTGGAGTTCACAGGAGTGAGCCAGAGTTCGAAGACTGAGTTTCTCAGTGTCCCCTTAAGTACAATGTACATTTTCAAAGATTTCTGTGAAAGTCCCCAAATTTTGGGGGGACATATCTTGACATTGTGGTTATAATAATATTTTTTCTTTAGGCCTTTGTATTATTTACTTCCCTAGCAGGTAACATTTTATTCACCACAATATTAACTTTTTTTTTAGGTGGTTCTAGTAAAGGAATATTAACTATTAGGTTGGTGCAAAAGAAATTGTGGTTTTTGCCATTAAAAGTAATTACGAAAAACACAATTACTTTTGCACCAAGCTAATACTAAACTTTGAGGTAGAGATGATAGTTTTTTCCTGATACACTTCCTAAGCCTTATTTCAGTTTTCTTAGATGTGAAACAAACATAACACCCTCAGAAAAGAAAGTGAAGTAGTAGGAAGGAAAAGGCTTCCATGTAAAGCTCTGTTGGGAAGATCAAACTTTCTAGTTCCTGTTATCAGGTTTGGGCAATTCAAGCCCCTGCCAACACCCGCAACCAGCCCTCCATCCCCATGCTATGCACACGTGGAACCAACTCCATGCTCCATGGCCTTCTTCACCTTCATTTCCAGTTTTCCTACAGATTAGCGCAAATACACTCACAGGCCTCACCAGGCTTCACTTTTTAAATCTTTTTTTTTTTTTAATACTTTAAGTTCTAGGGTACATGTGCACAATGTGCAGGTTTGTTACATATGTATACATGTGCCATGCTGGTGTGCTGCACCCATTAACTCGTCATTTACATTAGGTATATCTCCTAATGCTATCCCTTACCCCTCCCCACAACCCACAACAGGCCCCAGTGTGTGATGTTCCCCACCCTGTGTCCAAGTGTTCTCATTGTTCAATTCCCACCTATGAGTGAGAACATGCGGTGTTTGGTTTTCTGTCCTTGTGATAGTTTGCTCAGAATGATGGTTTCCAGCTTCGCCCATGTCCCTACAAAGGACATGAACTCATCCTTTTTATGGCTGCATAGTATTCCATGGTGTATATGTACCACATTTTCTTAATCTAGTCTATCATTGATGGACATTTGGGTTGGTTCCAGGTCTTGGCTATTGTGAATAGTGCTGCAATAAACATACGTGTGTATGTGTCTTTATAGCAGCATGATTTACAATCCTTTGGGTATATACCCAGTAATGGGATGGCTGGGTCAAACGGTATTTCTAGTTGTAGATCCTTGAGGAATGGCCACACTGTCTTCCACAATGGTTGAACTAGTTTACAGTCCCACCAACAGTGTAGAAGTGTTCCTATTTCTCCACATCCTCTCCAGCACCTGTCAAAAAGTTTCCTGACTTTTTAACGATCGCCATTCTAACTGGTGTGAGATGGTATCTCATTGTGGTTTTTATTTCTCTGACGGCCAGTGATGATGAGCATTTTTTCATGTGTTTGTTGGCTGCATAAATGTCTTCTTTTGAGAAGTGTCTGTTCATATCCTTCGCCCACTTTTGATGGGGTTAATATTTCCTTATAAATTTAAGTTCTTTGTAGATTCTGGATATTAGCCCTTTGTCAGATGGGTAGATTGTGAACATTTTCTCCCATTCTGTAGGTTGCCTGTTCACTCTGACGGTGGTTTCTTTTGCTGTGCAGAGGCTCTTTTAGTTTAGTTAGATCCCATTTGTCAATTTTGGCTTTTGTTGCCCTTGCTTTTGGTATTATAGTCATGAAGTCCTTGCACATGCCTATGTTATGAATGGTATTGCCTAGGTTTTCTTCTAGGGTTTTTATGGTTTTAGGTCTTAAGTTTAAGTCTTTAATCCATCTTGAGTTAATTTTTGTATCAGGTGTAAGGAAGGGATCCAGCTTCAGCTTTCTACATATGGCTAGCCAGTTTTCCTAGCACCATTTATTAAATAGGGAATTCTTTCCCCATTTCTTTTCGTCAGGTTTGTCAAAGATCAGATGGTTGTAGACGTGTGGTATTATTTCTGACGGCTCTGTTCTGTTCCACTGGTCTATATCTCTGTTTTGGTACCAGTACCAAGCTGTTTTGGTTACTGCAGCCTTGTAGTATAGTTTGAAGTCAGGTAGCGTGATGCCTCCAGCTTTGTTCTTTTGGCTTAGGACTGACTTGGCAATGTGGGCTCTTTTTTTGGTTCCATATGAACTTTAAAGTAGTCTTTTCCAATTCTGTGAAGAAAGTCACTGCTAGCTTGATGGGGATGGCACTGAATCTATAAATTACCTTGGACAGTATGGCCATTTTCATGATATTGATTCTTCCTATCCATGAGCATGGAATGTTCTTCCATTTGTTTGTGTCCTTTTTTATTTCATTGAGCAGTGGTTTGTAGTTCTCCTTTGAAGAGGTCCTTCACATACCTTGTAAGTTGGATTCCTAGGTATTTTATTCTCTTTGAAGCATTGTGAATGGGAGTTCACTCATGATTTGGCTCTCTGTTTGTCTGTTATTGGTATATAGGAATGCTTGTGATTTTTGCACATTGATTTTGTACCCTGAGACTTTGCTGAAGTTGCTTATCAGCTTAAGGAGATTTTGGGTTGAGACGATAGGGTTTTCTAAATATACAATCATGTCATCTGCAAACAGGGACAATTTGACTTCCTCTTTTCCTATTTGAATACCCTTTATTTCTTTCTCCTGCCTGATTGCCCTGGCCAGAGCTTCCAACACTATGTTGAATAGGAGTGGTGAGAGAGGGCATCCCTGCCTTGTGTTAGTTTTCAAAGGGAATGCTTCCAGTTTTTGCCCATTCAGTATGATATTGGCTGTGGGTTTGCCATAAATAGCTCTTATTATTTTGAGATACGTCCAATCAATACCTAGTTTATTGAGAGTTTTTAGCATGAAGGCTGTTGAATTTTGTCAAAGGCCTTTTCTGCATCTATTGAGATAATCATGTGGTTTTTGTCTTTGGTTCTGTTAATATGACAGAACATATTTATTGATTTGCATATGTTGAACCAGCCTTGCATCCCAGGGATGAAGCCAACTTGATCATGGGGATAAGCTTTTTGATGTGCTGCTGGATTTGGTTTGCCAGTGTTTTATTGAGGATTTTTGCATCAATGTTCATCAGGGATATTGGTCTAAAATTCTCTTTTTTGTGTGTGTCTCTGCCAGGCTTCGGCATCAGGATGATGCTGGCCTCATAAAATGAGTTAGGGAGGATTCCCTCTTTTTCTATTGACTGGAATAGTTTCAGAAGGAATGGTACCAGCTCCTCTTTGTACTTCTGGTAGAATCTGGCTGTGAATCCTTCTGCTCCTGGACTTTTTTGGTTGGTAGGCTATTAATTATTGCCTCAATTTCAGAACCTGCTATTGGTCTATTCAGGGATTCAACTTCTTCCTGGATTAGTCTTGGGAGGGTGTATGTGTCCAGGAATTTATCCATTTCTTCTAGATTTTCTAGTTTATTTGCATAGAGGTATTTATAGTGTTCTCTGATGGTGGTTTGTATTTCTGTGGGATCAGTGGTGATATCCCCCTTTATCATTTTTTATTGCGTCTATTTGATTCTTCTCTCTTTTCTTCTTTATTAGTCTTGCTAGTGGTCTATCAATTTTGTTGATCTTTTCAAAAAACCAGCTCCTGGATTCATTGATTTATTGAAGGTTTTTTTGTGTCTCTATCTCCTTCAGTTATGCTCTGATCTTAGTTATTTCTTGCCTTCTGCTAGCTCTTGAATGTGTTTGTTCTTGCTTCCCTAGTTCTTCTAATTGTGATGTTAGGGTGTCAGTTTTAGATCTTTCCTGCTTTCTCTTGTGGGCATTTAGTGCTATAAACTTCCCTCTGCACACTGCTTTAAATGTGTCCCACAGATTCTGGTATGTGGTGTCTTTGTTCTCATTGATTTCAAAGAACATCTTTATTTCTGCCTTCATTTCGTTATGTACCCAGTAGTCATTAAGGAGCAGGCTGTTCAGTTTCCATGTAGTTGAGCAGTTTTGAGTGAGTTTCTTAATCCTGAGTTCTAATTTGATTGCACTGTGGTCTGAGAGACAGTTTGTTATAATTTCTGTTCTTTTACATTTTCTGAGGAGTGCTTTACTTCCAACTATGTGGTCAATTTTGGAATAAGTGTGATGTGATGTTGAGAAGAATGTATATTCTGTTGATTTGGGGTGGAGAGTTCTGTAGATGTCTATTAGGTCCGCTTGGTGCAGAGCTCAGTTCAAGTCCTGGATATGCTTAACTTTCTGTCTTGTTGATCTGTCTAATGTTGACAGTGGGGTGTTAAAGTCTCCCATTATTATTGTGTGGAAGTCTAAGTCTCTTTGTAGGTCTCTAAAGACTTGCGTTATGAATCTGGGTGCTCTTGTATTGGGTACATATATATTTAGGATAGTTAGCTCTTCTTGTTGAATTCATCCCTTTACCACTATGTAATGGCCTTGTCTCTTTTGATCTTTGTTGGTTTAAAGTCTGTTTTATCAGAGACTAGGATTGCAACCCCTGCCTTTTTTGTTTTGTTTTCCATTTGCTTGGTAGACGTTCCCACCATCCCTTTATTTTGAGCCTCTGTGTGTCTCTGCATGTGAGATGGGTCTCCTGAATACAGCACACTGATGGGTCTTGACTCTTTATCCAATTTGCCAGTCTGTGTCTTTTAATTGGAGCATTTAGCCCATTTACATTTAAGGTTAATATTGTTATGTGTGAATTTGATCCTGTCATTACTATGTTAGCTGGTTATTTTGCTCATTAGTTGATGCAGTTTCTTCCTAGCATTAATGGTCTTTACAATTTGCCATGTTTTTGCAGTGGCTTGTACCGGTTGTTCCTTTCCATGTTTAGTGCTTCCTTCAGGAGCTCTTGTAAGGCAGGCCTGGTGGTGACAAACTCTCTCAGCATTTGCTTGTCTGTGAAGGATTTTATTTCTCTTTCACTTACGCAGCTTAGTTTGGCTGGATATGAAATTCTGGGTTGAAAATTATTTTCTTTAAGAATGTTGAATATTGGCCCCCACTCTCTTCTGGCTTGGAGTTTCTGCCAAGAGATCTGCTGTTAGTCTGATGGGCTTCCCTTTGTGGGTAACCCGACCTTTCTCTCTGGCTGCCCTTAACATTTTTTCCTTCATTTCAACTTTGGTGAATCTGACAATCCTGTGTCTTGGAGCTGCTCTTCTTGAGGAATATCTTTGTGGCATTCTTTGTATTTCATGAATTTGAATGCTGGCCTGCCTTGCTAGGTTGGGGAAGTTCTCCTGGATAATACCCTGAAGAGTGTTTCCCAACTTGCTTCCATTCTCCCCTTCACTTTCAAGTACACCAGTCAGAAGTGGATTTGGTCTTTTCACATAGTCCCATATTTCTTGGAGGCTTTGTTCGTTTCTTTTTACTCTTTTTTCTCTAAACTTTTCTTCTCGCTTCATTTCATTCATTTGATCTTCAATCACTGACACCCTGCTTCAACTTGATTCAATCAGCTACTGAAGCTTGTGCATGCGTCACGTAGTTCTCGTGCCATGGTTTTCAGCTCCATCAGGTCATTTAAGGTCTCCTCTAGGCTGTTTATTCTAGTTAGCCATTTGTCCAATCTTTTTTCAAGGTTTTTAGCTTCTTTGCAATGGGTTTGAACATTCTCCTTTAGCTCAGAGAAGTTTGTTATTACCGATCGTCTGAAGCCTTCTTCTCTCAACTTGTCAAAGTCATTCTCCATCCAGCTTTGTTCTGTTGCTGGTGAGGAGCAGTGTTCCTTTGGGGAAGAAGAGGCACTCTGATTTTTAGAATTTTCAGCTTTTCTGCTCTGGTTTCTCCCCATCTTTGTGGTTTTATCTACCTTTGGTCTTTGATGATGGTGATGTACAGATGGGGTTTTGGTGTGGATGTCCTTTCTGTTTGTTAGTTTTCCTTCTAACAGTCAGGACCCTCAGCTGCAGGTCTGTTGGAATTTGCTGGAGGTCCACTCCAGACCCTGTCTGCCGGGGTATCACCAGCGGAGGCTGCAGAACAGCAAATATTGCAGAACAGCAAATGTTGCTGCCTGATCCTTCCTCTGGAAGCTTTCTTTCAGAGGGGCACCCAGCTGTATGAGGTGTCAGTCGGCCCCTACTGGGAGGTGTCTCCCAGTTAGGCAACTCGGGGGTCAGGGACCCACTTGAGGAGGCAGTCTGTCCGTTTTCAGATCTCAAACTCCATGCTGGGAGAACCACTACTCTCTTCAAATCTGTCAGACAGGGACATTTAAGTCTGCAGAAGTTTCTGCTGCCTTTTGTTCAGCTATTCCCTGCCCCCAGAGGTGGAGTCTACAGAGGCAGGCAGGCCTCCTGTGGTGAGCTCCTTCCAGTTCAAGCTTCCTGGCCACTTTGTTTACCTACTCAAGCCTCAGCAACAGCAGACGCCCCTCCCCGAGCCTTGCTGCCATCTTGCAGTTCGATCTCAGACTGCTGTGCTAGCAATGAGCGAGGCTCCGTGGGTGTGGGACCCCCCGAGCCAGGTGAGGGATATAATCTCCTGGTGTGCCATTTGCTAAGACCATTGGAAAAGCACAGTATTAGGGTGGGACTGTCCCAATTTTCCAGGTACTGTCTGTGACAGTTTCCCTTGGCTAGGAAAGGGAATTCCCTGATCCCTTGCACTTCCCAGGTGAGGCGATGCCCCACCCTGCTTCGGCTCACACTCCATGGGCTGCACCCACTGTCCAACAAGCCCCAGTGAGATGAACCTGATACCTCAGTTGGAAATGCAGAAACCACCCGTCTTCTGCGTCGCTCACGCTGGGAGCTGTAGACTGGAACTGTTCCTATTCGGCCATCTTGGAACCCACCTAGCCATTTTTTAAATCTTAACGCAAATTGAGCAGGCAAATTTTTTAATCCAGTTTTTAAAAAACATTAAGTTTATAATCATGTATTTTCCCATAATAAAGTTACTGAATATTTTTGTCACCTAATTATAAAAAACATGATTAACTGTGAACAAAATAAAAATAAATAAAAGATATTCAACTTATAAAATAAAAATAAATAAAAGATATCCTTGAAAAGAAATTAGGCCTTTATAGATATATAGTATAGATCAGAAGTCTAATTCTCCAGGGTTTTAGAAAATTGTTTCTTTTTCCTTCCAATAGCTATGGATCTACATAAAGGTTCCCAGAGTGGCACTGATGAGTGGCTGCATCATGCTGAAAAAGGGAAAGATGAACCACAGCAAGATAGGTCAGTATGACTGACTTCAAATAATAATGTTCCTGTCACAAACTAGAAATGCTTAATATCCATTTGAAATGAAAATGCTATATTTTATACATGGCTATTGTTCTCTCTATTATTTCCTAAAATGAAAGTTTTACAGGGCAGGAAACTTCTTTGAAAGCATGGCCTTCTATTCAGATAAAATTATTAAAGCATTGTACTATGTATATTAGGAGTGATACATTATTTTCCATGCCTAGAAGCAATTAAGGGGTAACCCTTGGCTTTTTAGTTCCACTCCTAGCAGTGGCACAGATTCACTCCTCAGTTTGAATCTGCATTTTTTTTGGTGGAGAATTTTAAAATTTACTTCGGTGCTCATACTGTCCAGCTTTGCTGGTGGAACTCCTTCCATCTGAGCCCTTCTGAAAGGCCTCTATAATTTTTGAGCACTCTCTTACTTTTTGGCACAACACAATGTTCAGGTCTATTTTGTACTTTCCCTCCCCGGGCCCTGGAATTGGTCAGTTCTCCAAGGAGCCCTGGTTCCTTTCTGGGGAGAATGATATATAGAAACCGAGATCTGGATGTCTGCTGTGCTTACTGCTACTGGAGTGCTGCTGCTCCCAGGCTCTGCCAGCAAACAGAGCTAGAGACTACATGTAAGTCTATAGCTATGTACACATATATTCATATTTGCATCTATACTTATTTCTATGTCTGCACGTACTGAAATCCATGAGCTCATACCAATAACTCCAATTCAAAACTACCACCACAGCATTCATTCTCGTTTTCTCCTTTCCATTTTTGTAATTCTTTTCTCTGAAGTGAGAAATCTGGCTCCAGTTATCCCAGATATACTTAGGTATTTGATCTATTTTCCTGTATGTAACTAACCACTCATTCACTGCCAACACCAGGCCCAGACCCAGCGGGGCACTCTCCTCACTCTAAGTGGGCTCAAACACCCTGAGTTGGGCAGCTACTGCCACTCCCCACACGCCCCCATCTCATCCCTCTCAAGCCCTGCCAGCCAAACCTAGTCATCCCAGCTGGCCTGCCCTGGCCCAGTGCCCCACTCCCCACACAGACAGTTACCTTGCCCAGGCCCACCTAATGACTTCTGGGCTGAAATGTTGAGGAAATGGAAGAGGAAGAACTTGGTAACTATCTTTAATATAAAATATAACTAATATTTTATTAGATAATTTGTTTTCATTTTATATAATAGACACATTCCTGAAAATTGCCATAGACATTTAAACTTTTACAGAGGAATCAAATTTTAGAGCCCTGGGGGCCTTCTACTTAAAGAAACACTGTAGTAAGTATTTCATAAAGTAAAAAGTCATTTTGTAATGTGAATAACTCCTACTAAGGTATATGTTCTGTAAAATTTGATTATCACCAAACATGAATTTTTAAAGTGCTAATATCTGAAGATATAAAGTTCACTAAATATCAGTCAAAGTACTCCAGAATTTCAAAACTTATGCCTGAACAAACAAAATATCATTTCATTGTAATGGAGACACCCCGGGGCATAAACTTCTTTTTCAGTAAAATAAATTAAAGGGCACATTCGAGAAGTTTCTAACAGCTCACAGAATATTACCAATCTTAACACAAGTGCCAATGCATCTGCGTCTGGAAGGGGAAGGTAAACTAGGACTTCATAAAGTAATCGTTGTGCAAACATATGCCCATCAATACAATTTGAGGGATACTTAATTACCTGTACATTTATTTAAAAATTTGGTCTGAAATCCATACAAGTGGATTAGAAAAAAAGCACAGCGCCTTTTCTTTTCACCTTGCCTTTGTGTCATTAATTGTTACCAGAAAAGGACAAAGCACCTCTCTGCCTCCAAATAATCCAGGAAGCAAGGTTTGCCCGGCAGCAAGGAATACTTCCAAGAGGCAGATGGCAGCACTGGTGGGCTGGCCAGTGAGGCTGATCATCAATGAGGTGGGCAGGGGTGAAAAGCAAATGGAAGAAATGGAGAAGCAGCCTGGGCCTGGGTTAGCCACGCATGTGCAAGAACCTGGGAGCGAAATCCTTGCTGGGTCAGGCAGTGGTGGGCTAACGAGACAGGTGGGTCAGACCTATGTCAGATAAGCAAGGTGAGGCTGGGGTCTCAATCAAACTATGAGAGCGACTCAGGCTCACCTGACCTGACTTCTTCTTCTTTTTTTTTTTTTTTTTTTTTCCCTGTTTGGTATGCTGGGTCTTCCTTTGGCAACCTTCACTCTGGCAGTCAGTTTCTGCACTGGGAAAGGGGGTACAGACTAGTGTTAAAAACACAGATTCTGAAACCAGACTGAGATCAAATCCAGGCTTCACAGTATATTATCACAAGATTTGCAACCTCTCTGTGCCTCAGTTTCCACATGACATACATATCCCCAAACACCAGAATGGGGACTAGTGGAGCAAGGGGCCCCCTGCCCACCTTAGTGACATGCTAGACCATGGAAGGGCAGCTGTGCAGTGGTTCTGGGGCTGCCCCTAGTCAAAGGCTTCTCTGGATAGGTATTCTCCAGGCTCTCCTTCGGTGGCTTCTGCCTCCTCTAGGACAAGGAAAACTGAGAGAGAAGTACCAAAGTGGGCACCACCACTCCTGAAAAGGTGATGTTGCTGGGCGTTGTGACCGCTGCCCCCGCCCCTTCCCTCACTGCAGCCCTCTTGGAGTGTCCCCAGGAGAATGGCCCAGGCTCTGTCACCCCCACAGCTAGCACAGGACCTCACTTGAAAATGTGCTCCATTCAGTCCAACATGGGCCCCAACTCCCATGATTCTGGGAGCTCCAGGAGGGACTTGGTGTGGTACCAGCCTCATCCCAGCTCCCTCTAATCATGGGCTCCTCATCCTCCACATCTGACAGCTTTGTGGTCACATCACTCCTGGTAGTCTTACCTCTTTCACATGCTGTACTCAGTCAGAGCTCTCAGAAACCTTCCTGATACCTCAGGAATCTTCCTGGAGAAGCCAGCCTCTGCCTCGCTCCAACACTGCTCTCCTAACAGCAGCCTGATGCCCCACCTCAGCCTGTGCCTCTGAAGTCCAAAGTTCACACAGCTGCTGCTCGGAATTCCTGGACAGGCCCCATCGTTTTCCCTGTTTACCAGGGTCAGACCTCCATCCTCATTGTTCATCCTTACCAAACACTGATTACATATGCACACGCACATGTATTTACTCACTCTCCGCGTACTAAGCACCCAGCATTACGGTAGGTTATGGGGACATCCACTGAACATACAGTTATGTGCACACACCAAGAACTTCAAATGAGGCAGAGCACTGGGGGAGAAACCCCTTAGTAATTACTATCAGCAATTACAGGGCACTGTGGCTGGTGCTATGGCAGGATTATGTACCAAATAGGAGGGGACCCAGAGAAGGGAGCTGAGGCAGACAGGAAGAGGGTATGGGGGCCAGGTTTTTGCATTTTAATTCAACTATACTTCACGTGTTGACATTTTTATGAGTCTCAGAAGTCCAGTGAAAAAAAGATTACTTTGCTAAAATACAACAAGCCCTGCAAAAATGTAGCAAAACATTTCCTTCCATGTATACATATAGAAATCAAACTATTACACAAAAAATATATTAAATTCTGATTTGCTTTTGTGAGCTAATAATTTTAAAAATCCTGACAAACTGCAGTGGGTAGAACTTGTCTGTGAGCTCAGTTTCTAAAAGGAGAGAAAGATACATAACACTTTACATTATACTGTAAGAATTCTATCCCTACTGAACTTTGAACAGATTGCCCTTTTCTCAAGTGCAACAATTTTACCAGCTAAGTTTCTGAGTAAGCTATTAATGAGTTTTTAAAAAGACACCAGAGGGCAAATCACAATGGACTTTCCAAGTGAGAAGATTCCAACTTATTAACTGTGCAGACCACACCAGGTCATAGTCACCACCAGGTGGGATATGAGATTCAAGACAGATTTAGTAAACAATGCCAGAATCTGCTTTTCCCTGAGTCTAAATCACGTCTCTATGAGGTCTGCAAGCAGTATTAAATCATTGTATGGAAGCAAGTATTCCTATAACTGAAGATGGACACCTGAAATCAGCCCATTCAAATGAATATTGAAAGCCATCTAGGCATTATTCTGGATATTTCTGAACCTGTTCTGATTTCTAAACCAGAGCTTTTAAAAGTATATATACACATTCATCGGTCTCCTTTCTTTTCTCCTTTTAAAAGCCATGTTCAGACATATTTTCACATAAGATCAATTTATACTGCCCCACTATTTTGTAGACTATGAAGTCATTTGCTCTCAGAAATACACTCTAAAGTACATCGATCTCCACCATCCTTGTATATTTCTATTTGCCAAAATTGGTGCTGGATGGTACGGGAAAACAAGTATTATATGACACGAACTGGTAAATTAATCTCCTTCTGGAATTTTAGCAAACTGCATTCAAATCTTATGAAATTAGAGTGAATGACGTCTAAATTAGAAAAATGAACAAAAAACCTACTGTGACTTATTTTGCCCTTCTGCAACTTCAGAGAGTTACTAAACACGGTATTGAAATCTGCATTTGGCCCTCAATGAAGTTAATAATAATAAATGATCAAATATTTTCTAGTATGAAAAGAAGAAAAATAATCAAGATATGTATGCAACTTATAAACAGGCTCTTTTACAATTAGATTTTCCTCTCTCTACATCTGCTTTCATATTTTGCTTTCCTATTATTATGACTGCACCCAATCCACAATTGTGGCCTTTTTCTGCACATCTGCAAGCCATAGGGGAAGAGGACAACATGGAGTAGAGACCAGGATGGTCTTCAGAGACCAAGGGCTGGGTCTCACCACCTATGGGCTGAATACTACTCAGTGACAGGGAACCCCCATATGAGTCAAGGGGGAGAATGTCAAAGCTCTAAAGTATTTCACACCATCCCCCAGTGTCTCTAAGTCCTTCTCCCAGAGAGCACTGGGAGCCTAAGAATTCCCTCTGCCCCTTAAGAAGAAGCACTATTAAGCTCCGAAGTTAGAAATTAAGACCAGAGAGGGAGTTACGGTTAAGGAAAGAAAGACTCCCTTGGCAGCGGCAGTGGTGGTGAGAATAGTGCAATTTGCTTGGGTTTTCCAGGGCCCTCTTTATTCCTTTGGGTTTTGGCCACAGGCTGTAGAGGTGGATGGAGGCACGAGCATCAGGGGTCACTGGGAGGACCAAACTGCCTTACAGGCCTTGAACAGGGGTCGGCTGCAGCCATTTACCCCTTCCTCTCCTCCCCAATTCTCAAATAATGTCCTCGATTGTTCACCATTTGCCAAGGTATCATTTTGTCCTGTACGTGTTCCCTTCTCCTTCGTTCATCCTTTGCCCTTTCTCCATCAACACCTTCACCCACTCTACCCCACCCACAACGCGCAAACACACACTTCAGCTGCCATGTAGTTAGGCCAGGCTGTGCAATGCACAACAGTGCACAAGAAGCTGAAATCTACCCTGCACTCAGCTCCCTGCGCCACACAGCCTAGTGTCAGAGAATCGGAGGCACAAAAGGACCATCCATTCACCAAGCCTGTGCAGTGTCTGCCCAGAGAGGGCATCCTTTTCTAATACGTATGAACTAGGGTTGGCTCTGCTCCCTATCCTCTTAAGCTTTCACTGTGCACCAAAGACAGTTTTTCCATCAAAACAAATTATTTTCATATTGCCTTTGATAAAACACTTTTTTCATTTTAAGGCATGATATCAGTTCCTCTAAGTCAAATAGAGCTGTTTTAATGGAAATAAATGAAGGGTTTCAGACAGTGTCTGGCACAGTCACGTGGTGAGCTTCAACTAAGTGGTAGATGTTAATGTTCTTACCTTTGTAAAGTACCATTCAACGCTTGGTTCACCTAACAATGCGAGCACTTTTAATAGTGACTTAAGGAAAATCTGCCTTAGGCAAATTAAGGGAACTAAGTTGTTCCCGCTTCTGATCTACATCCAGCAAAACAACTTCTGGAATTTGAAAAAAACGAATCACAGCTATGAAATGATTTAATTAAGCCACACATATGCAGACCAATGAAAAAGACATCTTGCCATGAAGATTAAATGAGGTGACACAGATAAAGCTTCTAGCATAATACAGCAGGAAGTTGGTAAAGTTTTTTATCAGTACACTTTTTTTCAAAACTAAGAAAAGGAGGTGGAAAAACTATTTTAAAAAAACAGTCCAAAGCTAAAAAAGAATAGCAGCCTAGGGCCATTGTGCATAGAGGAAATCTACCTTAACACAAAATAACTGTTATTCAAGTCAAGGACTTCTTGCCGTGTAGTCTCTTCGAGGCTGGCAAGAGACAGGAAGCTAAACTTCATGGAGTTCCTCTCGTGGCTGTCACATGTTATCAGGATACGTATGCTAAGCTCATCAGTATTCTCCTAGCTGAGGGTTGTTATCCCTCTTTCACACAAAAGGAACCAAGCAATTAGTCTCAAGGGAGGCCATAACCATACAAAAGAAGTTTAAATAAAATTTGAACATTTAAATTATCAACTATTTATAAAACTCTTCTCTACAGAATCACCCATTCACCGATGGTTTCAGACAGCTGAAGGTTTCCGTAAGTACAATTTCCCTTTGAGCATCTACACAAAAAGAGAGAACTCTTAAAACAGTGTGCTGGGCCCCTGTGGGTGTGTGTTTTGGCCTAGTCTCTCATCGTCATAAGTCTAGTTACTTTGGCAGTCAGACAAAGGAGTTTTAGAGAAGACACTCATTTCCAATTTCGGATCTGGCAAATACAAGTCTTCTGCAGTTTGTTTTATAAAACGAAATAATTATTCCTGAGCACTGTGTTAGGTGGAGTATAGGGGGTTGGAAAACCATGTGCCTATTCCTAGATTTTTAGCCTCAACAGCTGGCAGGCAAATCCTTGGAACCTGCTGCCAACACTGCAGGTCCAGGGCAAGCTGATGCCTCGAACCCACTTATCCTCCTTTCTCCAAGTGACCACTGGTTGCCTCACCTGAACCCCCTCCTATTAATGTCTCAGGGACTGAGCAACACTTCCCGGGCACAGATCCTCCTTAGGTAGGCCCTTCCTCTCCTTCCCAATGGCCTAAATTCAGTGCCTCACAAAGTGTTTGTTCTTTTTAGAAGTGGGTATTACAGCCTCTGGTGCAGTCTATGAAATGCAACTTCAGCTTTCTAGAAAGCATGGCCAGTTTTGCAGGTGGAGGCACAGATTTGTCTCCAGTCTGTTACAGCTGCCCATGGCACAGAACGTCATGAGGCCTAACGGTCACCTGGCTTATAAACGAGGGCTATGTGCCTCCTCTCCTTCACAGCACTGCCGAAAGGGCAGAATCACGTGCTTCTGAAAACTGAAGAAATGTAGGAAGTATATAATTCAAACTGTGCATCTGTTGATATTTTCTGGAAGTCCTTGTAGGATTCTGAATTTTAGTCAAACAGGTTGGCACCATTTCGTGGCATTTCCTCCTTCCTACTCCCCATCTTCATGCTAATCTCCTTCACCTCCTCATCTTGGTGGTGGTTCTCTAACCATTGGTTATGCAGACACCTGGCTTTTCAATCTATGCCACCGCCCCTGTGCTCTTCAACTGTAGGGCAGATTCTTCTTTCACTCCCTCCTTTTTTGCTTTTCATTGTTACACTGTTAAAAAATTTCAAACCAAAAGTGCAAACATACTGATTGTTTCATCTCATGATTTTTTGGCACAATCACACGTAGTATTGGAATCAGCGTTGTCCTTTTATACAAACTGTTATATACATGCCAAAACACAGGGAAGCTATTGCTTGGTTTCTGGGTATTTTTCGAGGGTGAAAATTTTGACTTTTTTCAGAAGAAAAATGTAGATACATGCTGTGTCTTATAACTATGTTGTTTCAAAACTATCATTTTCCTTTCCCTTATTTTTTTCCCCAAATACTAGCTTCCAGCCAGATTGTCATCTGTGTGTCAAACAGTACACACCCCTGCTGGTGTGCCTTTGCACAAATGAAAATAATCTGATTTGGAAGCTACAGAGAGTTAAACCATCAATCCTGCAGTGTCGCCCACTGCGGTCACCTGGGCACTGGCAACAGTGCTCTGTCACACTGAGTCAGCAGCTGGGACACGTCTGTTGTGTGCCTCTTGTCCAGAGCTTTATAAAGAGAACAGAAGCAAGGGACAAGGTAATGCTGAATGTCTGCAGCCTGTAGATAAGACACGTTTGCTGCAACAGGAAAATTCTCAGTGTTGTTAACTTATTGTTTACCTAAACTGTTTATGATATGATTCCCAGGGCAAGCATTAATAAAGCAATAAAAAATGTTAGCAGAACACTTCAATTAACTGTTCTGCACAAGAGTTTTTTCAATCCTGAGCTGTTTTAAGGAGGCTGCATCCATTAAAGACATAACAAGGGACTCTTTCTGTAAGGATGTCAGCTGCCTCAAGTCCGCTGTGGAATGGGGCAAGTTACAAACATGTAAAAATAAATAAATGACTCTAACTGAATAGAGTCAAGGCATGTCATGTCATTTTTCAGTTTATCAACCTAAGTACAATTTTCCGCATCTAATTTTCTGCTTTTAAATTGGCTACTGAAATAAAAATGGGATAATCAGCCAGTTAAGAATCATCCATAAACAAGAACAAATGTGTCCTGGGAGTAGGACTAAGGAGGCCCCTTATGAGTGTGTGGCAGCTCAGAGACCCTTTCTTTGACTTCCTTGTGGATGCCTACTGTTTGTAAGATTGAGGGAGAGGTTGCTCAGATGAGAGCTATGACTGTGATAGCTGAGTGCTGAGGGGTAAAACAAATCATGTTGTAGTTACTGCGAGAGGAAAGGATGATAAAAAAGATGGAACCTGAACAAGGAAAATCAAGGAGGACTGATAAGAGTTAAAAACAGTTTATAACTTCAGGAAAGTCAATATTCATTTTAAAAATATTTTAAGAATGAAGAGAGGGATCTCCTCTTTCAGCTTTGGAGTCCCCCTCCCTCTGTCTCTGTATGGGGGAGCTTCTTCCTTCTGTCTTCTCCCTTCCTTCTTGCCTATTAAACTCTCTGCTCCTTAAAACCAAAATAAATAAATAAACAAACAAACACCTTACTGTCCTAAAGTCATCCAAAAAAAATAAAAAAGGAATTAAGAGACCAGGATACTTAAAATGGCTTGTATTTGAAGCTACCTTCCCTTCCTAGGATTCTGTTTATTCTTAGAAAAAGAAATGTGAAAGAAAACAGGAAATGGATCTGGTCATGCTCAAGAGTATAAGGACTGGCATTTTATAAATCCAGGTAAAAGCAGCACGATAGCACTGCCTGCTGCTCTAATATGTGCACAGCATTACATGACCAACCCTTTCATAGTTACCACCTCTGAAAACTCAACTCCCATTCCATTTAATGTTGACAAAATTTTCTGTGAATCAGAGTGCACTCTGTAGACACAACACAGTTTCAGACCAATAGCTCTCTTGCTTTTTGTAGCTTAATCTGTAATCATCTTGGCAATTAAATCATCTCTCTTCATTCCCCACCAACCTCTCTCTCGCTAACACACACACACACACACACACGCACACATGTGCGTGCATGCACACAGTCTTGGATCTGATTTTTCTTAAGGCATTACCCACAACAATAAAGAAGAATAACATTTCCATTTCCATCTCCTAGAGAAAATAAAGGAAAACATCTGGGAGGTGGAAGAGTAGGCGGGAAGAAATTGACCTTAAAATCTCACACAAAACATTAACTTGTATACAACTGACTACACAGTCAACTACAGAGTTCTCAAATGTGTAAAAATTGGCAACAAGTAAAGAAGTAACAATGTTGGTCTCAACACCAATCATTTTTATTATCAGAAGATCCACCTGGAACTACTTCTTTGCTCTAGTGCCATGAGGCATAAATAAGAAGAAAGTGCAATTCTTGGCTTATATGTTGAACACTAGACTAGTTTGCTTAATTGAACATCAGAACAGACAAAAAAAATTCTCTAGGTGCAAAAGCTGCTAGCTACTTTTTAGAAAAGGTTTACATTATTTGAAGGGACATGTGCCAGAAAACAATGACAGATCACAACTACCTAATCTCGCCAAGGAAGGGACAAAATCAGTCTCTTCTTTGTTAGACCACTGGCTATGGAGGCCGGCAAAACAGGGCTCAAATCCCAGCTTTATCACGTATTAGCTACATGATGTTGAGCAGGTATCCTCATTATGCCTCAATTTTTTCATATATAAAATAGGAATAGTTAGAATATCCAACTAATAGGGTGGTTGGAGGAATTACAGGAGGTTCTTATGTGAAAAGTAGTTAGCAGAGTGCTTCCCTGGTGAATGACCCTTCATAAATAGTATCTCTGTATTAGCTGGCTGAGCAAGAGCCTGACTAAACAGTATTTGCTAACAGATCTGCAAGCTGCTGAGTGTAACACTGTATGGAGCAGGCAGAAGGGAAAGGCAATCCTACCATGGAGAAGTGTCAGCACGTTGGGCCAAGACAGGAGAGAACAGAGAGATGACTGTCAAAATTTTAAAATCCCAAAGGTTAGAAAATAAGAAATAAACTGCCTTTTTCTATTACACGTTTTTGCTTTTCCTATAATGAAATGTATGTCTAGCTTTTAATGCGGAGCAGAATGAAAAGGTATCAAATGTTTGTTTAATGCAAACCTCAAAAACTACACAGTTTCCTGATGCAGTGAGGAGGGTGAAAAGAATGACCCAGGCTTGGCTGTCACTCAGAAAGTGGCAGATGGGGGACCTCTGGTGGACCCCTGGCCAAGCCGGACGCAGCCCTCCCCTCACTGCCAGAGAGTCCTCCTCTTACAACAGCAGAATACGAATCTCACCTGTGAGATTAACGGTCTCTGCACACCTGATGATGGTTGGTTAGACACTATAATCCTCTTCTGTGTTCTGGTTATATGCCCATTCCCCTCCCAGAAGATGGGATGTGCCCACAGGCCTGCCAGGAGGTGGAGGGGGCAGGGGTGCTGGGCTGCAGACCACAGGCAGCTACGTGAATCTGGGCAAAGTCCTTATCCTACCTTGGCCTCAGTTTCCATTTCTTCCTCTATGAAAAGGGGAGACACAGCTAATATTCTGGCCTCACAGGACTGTTGTTATCCTCAAATGAGAGATGCAACTATAATGTAGCAAAAGAATGCAAGGAAATCTATTTTTAGAAACAACAGTCTGTTTGGAAACACTTTCCTTAATGTATTTAACACACTATTACACTCACAGTGAATGTTTAAAAAAAAAAATAACTTCTAGAACTGAATTGAGATGCTGACAAAGGACTAAATAATTTAGGACATATTTGGAAATGATTAAATTCTTGAATTATTATATAGGTAAGCAAAATTATTCTTAGGGACAGTGTAACATTGCATGCTAATCAGCCTCAAGAGAGGCAGTAACTGTCAACAGCTCGTGGCACACAGCCAACTGTCTGCCGGGCAAGTAAAGAAACTGAATTAGCTTTTTCAGGGGAGCCAGAACACTGAGCCCTGATGACATGAATCCCGAAAGCAATGGAACTCTGAACACAGCCTTTGCCTACAGAGTTTTGCTCTTTTCTTGTCTCTGAATTAAGTTAAAATGAATGCCATTGCCATCAGTTTATAACCACATAGCAATGTTCATTCAAAAACTATCATCAAATATATGAAAACTCGGTCACTGCAAATAAGAGAGTCAGAATTTGACAAAAATGATACAAATCCTGTGAAATATCTGCCTTTACGAGTGTCTGTGCTTACAGCACAGAACAGCCTATGTCTTGTTGGGTATGAGTACGTGTATTTTACAAAATAACAGTGCTGCTCAAGTATCCAACAACAGGAGCTCACACTTTGCTGAACAAGAAGTTTAATATACTTTAATAATAAACCTGGAAATGAACCTAGAGAACAGGATTGAACACAGTGTAACTTCACGACTGGCTTAGAAGATAGAAAACATAAAACAGAAAAGAACCTTAACAAATAACACTACAATCACACATGTATTTTCCCCTTGACCTTGAATAGCCTCTGCCTGACTCCCTAGCCAAGAAGCCCCACACATGTAAAATCTGAACCAAATAAAAGATTATTTCATGGGTACACAAAAAGCAAATACACAAACAACCGCATGAAGTTTTTTTATATTTACTTTTCTATAATGCAGACTAAAAAATAAAGCAACATTAAATGTTACCTTGAAGGCTTAGAGATGACATCTCTGCAAAATATAAGCCAGATTAAGCAAATTCCTGAGTAGTACTGGCATGTATTTCCCAGATAAAAATAAAATTATATTATTAGCTTAAATGTGATATATATTCCACCACATAACAACGTGAAATGTGACTACACAATAAAACTGCATAATTTCTATAACCCACTGTAGTGTCGTTACTTTGCAGTGACACTGTTTTAAGCTACTGACTAAAGCTCACAGCATTAGGTACCTAAATTCCACACCGCTGGTGATAGTAACAAGACCTGACAGGCATAATTAAACAATAGTGAGTTCAATTAAAAATCTGATTTGCAAAACTGGGCTATACTTCAAGACTGATTCTGATTCTCAAGACTCAGTTAATTTTGAAATTAAAATGCTCCTTAACTCATGTGTTTTGCTACCAAAATGTAGAGTTAAATTAAAATATTATCACAGTTTAACACCAAATATGAATTTCCAACAACTGATTTAAGTTATTTTGTTTCTAATCATGTCTTTTAGTCTTGGTTCATGAACTAATGATGTTTTGAAAAAGCTATAAATAAGTCTTAAATCTAAAATAAAAGTATTATTTCCTTCTACCTACCTATTGAGGAAACCCCAAATCATGTGAAAAGAACATCAAAGTCTATTCCCTCACAATGCATTCAGTAGCATGCTCCCCCAGCGGCTTTCCTGTGTGCTATGCTTCGCTACAGCAACAGTATAGGGTTGTCTATCCTTAAATGTCCAAACCCCTTGGTGCCCATGAAAAGGGTGTAGCCTCCAAGACACATTAAAACCTATCACTACAGGATTATTTCCTAGAGAGCAAATACACTTCTGAAGATAGGAAAGAGAAGTTTCAATTGCTGAGTCTCAAATAAAGCTGATAGAAATCTATTCTGATGTTATCTCTATTAGAAGTGAGACTGTCGCATAGATAAGAGAAGCTCAATTGTGTGATTCATGAATGACATATGCCAGCATCTTAGAGCTAAGCAAAAAAAAGCAGTTATTACTTACTGACCAACTACATGTGTGACTATTAAGTGAAATTTGCTAAGATGCCCATAATATCTAAATTAAAATTTAAAAGGCTATTCAGGAGAGTATGAAGCCTATGCAGTCATCTGCTGGTCCGCAATGCTCCTCTGTCAACGCTGGCAATGCTGCACTGCACTGTTTATCTCCTTGGTCATTTCTCCCGAGGCTGTGGAATCCCGGAGGCCATGAGCTGTCTTAGCCTATCTATCCCAGCATGTCGCCCAGGAAATCTGAAGGGACGTCCTCTGTGTGGCATTCAAGACATGTCAATGTCTCCCCAAATCTACCCTTCCAATCAGCCTTTCCCCACTCATCAAACTTCAAAATGCTACCCTGCGTCCTTCAGTGTATGTATATCTTACAAATGAAAAACACCTATACGGTATTCCACCCAAAAAGGCTGAACATCCAGCTTCCAAACTCTAGAGGTTGCCGGGCCCTCCAGCCTGCTCCAAGGCTGCCCCTGACATACAGCAGAAGCTGACTCCAAGCTGGGTTCCGTCCAAGACACAGTGTTCTGTATCCTCTTCCTACTAAGAGAACCAAGAAGAAACCACTTGATAAAATTCTGGACATACTCAGGAGAGGGGCTGGGAGAGGAAGAGAGATTAAAATTAAAGATCTTCTACCAAAGCAATGATCATACACATTATCATTTGTAGATATTCTCAACGATACTTCCTAAACCCAATCAATCCAACCCGTGAATACCACCAACATCCAAAAATGGATTCAGAGCAAAAAATTAGCATCATTTCCTATCCTAAACCATCCTGTAAGGCCACTGCATAGCTTCCAGGGGCTCTACCCTCTCTCCCCTCCCCCATCAACCTTCCCTCTGTGCCTCACAGCTGCAGATGCTCACCCCTCCAAGATGGGAATTATACTGTAGTGACATTAGGACAAATTTTGTAAATGAGTCTTTAAATAAACAACCACTGTGGCCAGGCGCAGTGGCTCACACCTGTAATCCCAGCACTTTGGGAGGCCGAGGTGGGCAGATCCATTGAGGTCTGGAGTTCAAGACCTTCCTGGCCAACATGGTGAAACCCCGTCCTTACCAAAAAATACAAAAATTAGTTGGGCATAGTGTTGCATGCCTATAGTTCCAGCTACTTGAGAGGCTGAGGTGGGAGAATCACCTGCACCAGGAAGGCGGAGGTTGCCGCGAGCCGAGATCACACCACTGCACTCCAGCCTGGGCGACAGAGTGAGACCCTGTCTCAAAAAAACCCAGAACCAAAAACCAAAATAAAACCACTGTGCAAGGCACATATTTGTCATTCAGAAAACTGATGTATCCTTCAGGAGAAATCCAACTAAATAAATAATCCTAAGTTTTTTACTGGCATCTTCCTACCCCTCACCAATATTGCTCACTCTGAGCTCCTCTCTTGCTACTTCAATGCCTGCCTCCCTACCACTGGCTTATTAACCTTACCCCCAAACACATTTTTGCTTCCTCCATCCTAAAACTCCACCACCACCATTCTTCTCTTTACAATGAAACTGTCAAACTGCTGAATGACAACAGTCCACATGCTACTTCAGGCTTTGCTCTTTTTCTACTTATTCTCAGCAATCTGGCCTTTGTCCCTCTCTCTCTTTCTGTCTCCTGGAACTGCCCTAAGCTGCCCTTTGGGCTAGTCACTCCTCTTGCCTGCTAACTCGGACTCTGCTTTTAAAGCGTACTCCTCTCTGGGTATCCAATCAGCTAATTCCCTTCTGGATCTCCTTCTGCCTCCACTGTGCAAAGCTTCTGCCTGGGCCCAAAAAGTAAGAGGCAAAACAGAAATAAAAGTAATTCATGATGATAAAAACTGTAACTTCATCCACACATGTTGGAGGAGAAAAGATATCATTACCCTGACAGTTTCCACTTTCATCCAGGTAACCACCAGAAGTGATGTCTCCCAGTGCCAGAGCTCCTATTCTTCAGAACGTGATACTCCAGACAGTTTACCTGCAGTCACTTCCTAGTTTTAGAAATAATTTTAAAGATGGGCTTGAGTCAATAAGAAGACTGAAGGGCAATGACTGCCAAGCTGCAGGTCTAGGAAAGGGCCCCTGCCATCCACTTCTGAGCCAGGGCTCCTGAAAAGGGCACACGCACTGCACGTGTGGACTAAGACCCTCCTCATGACCCCACTCTACAGCCTGGCTTTTCATCCCTGCAACTCCGGAAAGTCTAGCCATTGGCTTTAGTTTGATGTCTCAGCCATGGCTCAAGCTTCCCCTCTCCTGTGGGGCAGGTGTGTGCTCAGCCTCTGGTCCACACCCAGACTGGCCACTGGAACACAACCCCTGTCCTGGCCCAGCCTCCAGGACACTTGCAGGAAAGGAGCTGCTGACAGAAGACTGAAGAGTTATGAAGAGTCTTAATGCCCTGCACGATTGACTCAGACACTTGCTACACAAGCTTGGCAGTGCAGCTGCCACAGGCGGGACTGTGATCAAATATCTCAAAGTCAGAATCCTCATGCCACAAAAGGAGAACAGTAAGACAGCACTGAGGAGTTTCAGTTGTCCTCAGAAAGCCTCATACTGTGTCTTCAACTCCACTGCAGGAGCTGGGCCGGGCCAGGCCATGATCCCAGGCACAGATCCTCTCTCCCCCCATCCCAGGGAGGCAGGGAAAAGAAGAGGGGATGCTTAAGACATATGGCAATGACATTAGGGCTTCTTAAGGAGCAGAGGCTAAGGCTCAGTGATCAACTGAAAGTCAGCCCTGGCAGGAGAGTTCAGGGGGAAATAGTGACACTTTCCAAAATAATAAAATAAAACACAGCACAGTAGTATCTGTGAAAAGCAAAGCAACATAGGGTAGAATGTGAAAAACCAGCCATGCTCAATAACTAATCAAGTAAGAGAATGGATTGTTTTGTAGACTTCAGACACAGTTCCCCAAGCTGGCTTTGGAGACATATTAATGTCCTAAGAAAACGGGGTCTCTGTCCTATTTTTCCCCCAGCTATTTTCACTGTCTTGCTCTTCTTTGGTGACATCTACCCCAACTGGTTCTCTAATTTTTTCTGCCCCAAATAGCAACCTCCAGGACTATTCCCAGCACATAAGAGGCTCTTCATACAATGTGCTGACTAAATGAAGGTCCTAGTCAGCTATTTGACTTTGGGTCTTCTATTTCAATGGTCCTCAAAATCACACTTCTGTTCCTGGGGGACAGCCAACATGCATGCGTCTGTATGGATCTTGAGTTTTGGTCACACGTATTTTTCCTCTTGAAAAAAGAAGAGATGAATTGCCTAGATATACCAAAAAATAAAAAAAAAAAGAGCCTTTTAAATAGCATCTCCACACCACCCGCGACTTGGAATTCAGCCATCTGGCAATCTTATCAGCTGTAAATAACAAATACAAAAATAACACACATTTGTTTAATACTTTTATAATGAAATTTCTCTGAAACTTTGATGTAAGTCTAATGTCCATCTTATTTATATTCATCCATCTATCCACCCCAAAAATATATATTTTGCACTTGATGACAAGTACTATGACTAAAGCTGAAGATACAGGCATCATTCACATTCTCTATCCCAACAAGGTTGAAAAACATACCGGAAAATACATAACTATACAACATGTGAGATACTGCATAAGAGGTGCACACTGAGTACCCTTTGAGCATTGACTCAGCTAGTACATGATGGGGGAGGGGAGTAGAGGGAGCAACCCAGGGAAGGCTTCACAGAAGGTGACAGGCCACAACAATTCTGTGACATCTCAACTCAGAGGTCTGTCCACCAGCCAGAAGAAAACAATCATCTCGTGACCCCATACTGACCTTCAGGGTGGCCTGAGCCAGCCAGCCAGCAACTGTGCAATTGGGGCATTCACAGTAACCGACTAAAGTTGCTTCAGCACTGGCAGCATTGACTCAAGGGATCAAAGCACACGGCAGCAGTGATGGAGCAAATGTCCACAGATGAGATTTTATCTGTCCTTATGGGCACTTCTCAGTTGGCAGCGTAGCAAGACAAAGTACCACTGGTGGGCTAGAACAGCTTTGGGATGGCTTAGAAATCTTGCATACACAATATGCTCAGAATGTGTGAGCTGCACCCAAATGCTCTTGGTAGTTACTTAAGACCAAGGGTGGGAGCAATACCTACCACCAAAAGGAACAGCAAAAGTTATTCAATAGTTATTTTTAGTTATTTAGAGAAAAAAGGATTCTTTTTTCATTTACGTCAAGGGAAAACTCTGAGGATGTTCAGCCATAGGTCAGACAGAAATAGCTGAGTCCCATCCCCCTCAACTTACCGACCACAGGGACTCCAGACTGAAGGCTGACCACAAGCACTGCCTGCCTAGCACTTCAAATCATGCCATTATTGTGGGAAACTTCAACACATGTGGTGGCCAAATGGAACCTTAGCCTTTTCGTTCTCTGACCTCCTTAATTGCAGAGACTTTCAATCTATTCATCTATTCCCAAGCGCATTTTCTGGGTCTGATCACATCTTTATGTCTGGAAATCTTAAATATGAACTAATGGGATCACAAACTCCTGTTCACTTGGTAATTCCACAATATTTGTTTCTGCAGTTCATCAAGCCCTCCCTATTGGTCTCTAGAATTTTCCCTCTGATTTTTAAATTTTTAACTTAAGAAATACAAGTACATAGTTGAAAAAAAAAAAACCAAAATCATTCTAAAAGGCTTACAATAAAACACAGAAGCCACTGACTGACCTGCCCCTTCTTCAACACTGACTTCCCAATCCTCATCCCAAAGAAAACCACTTTCAACTCTTGTGGCACTTGCTTTCGTTAATTACTATTAATTCTTAACAGCACAAGTTCCAATTGCAGATGGTATCCACTGATTGATCTCTTTCCCTCTTCTTCCTCCTCCGCACCCCTCTCCCCATCAACATACATTTTTTTTTCATTTTTCCAATTTGAAATGTGACATTTCACTCCTAAATACTTTGGCATGCTTCTAAGAACCAGGCAAAATTTACCCTACATAACCACAGTACCATTATCACACTAAAGAAATTTAACATTAATATAACAATGTCTAATATACACCCACATTCAAATTTCCCTGATTTTCCCAGTAATGTCTTGTATCATTTGCATTTCCTCCAATCCAAGATCCAATCATGAATCCTGGGTTTAACTTCAACTCTTTATCGCCTTTCACCTGGTACAAATTACCCAGGATTTCCTGTAGTTCCTGACCCTGCTGCACTACCAATTTCCCGTTCTTTGAAAACCAGTGGCAAACCTAAGTGTTAGTGAGGGCATTCCCAGGTATTGGTCCTCTAGCCCTTCAAATGGCTTGGCAAGCAACTAATTCCCTTATTAAATGCTTTTCAGTTTCAAATATTCAAATCATTGGTTCTCAAACGCTTTAGTCTCAAGACTTCTTTACACTCTCTAAAAATTATTGAAAAATCCCCAAAAGCTTTTGTTCATATATCTGTAGGCATTTACCATATTATAAATTAAAATTAAAAATTTTTATTCATTTATTCGCTTACAAAAAACAATAGTAACCACAATACACACTACCACGAAATATTTTATGAAAAAAATCTATTTTCCTAAATGAAAACAATTTACTGGCAGAGTGATGTTGTTTTACATCTTTACAAATCTCTCTAATGTCTGGCTCAATTCTCATATCTGCTTCTGCACTGAGTCTGTTGCAACACATAGATTGGGTTGAAAGTATATGAAGAAAATCTTCCTTTACGTAGATGTATAATTGGAAAAAGGGGTAATTTTTAATAGCCTTTTCAGAAAACGGCAGACACTGCTGTGGTACTACACCAAACTCAGCAAGTGGGGGTCACTTCTTAAAGGTCAGTTGCAATGTGGAGTCTGAAACTACATCAATGAGCTTTTCTTACTCTGTGATGTTAAAATCCATTGGTGTAATTTATACTTTGAATTAATCTTTTAACTATGTACGACTCTGTAACATCATGCATTGATCATTTGGGAAATATTAATTCACTGAGTTATGTAGGTCTTCCAAATGTTGACATATTTCATTATACTTATCAAAAAATCACATTTATTAATATCACCACCAACTTCATCAGAAAAATATTAAGTATTCGGAATTGTCAAGTCTTGGTAGCAGATATAAGTTTTCCAAAATCCTAATTTTTGCTTGAAAGCTTAAATTTTAATGCTGGTAACAAAATTTTTCTGTAATTTCCCTATAGAAAATGGTTGCCAAATGCCCAAGTCTGAATAATCATATTTGTATGTCATTCTTTTAGGTAAAAATGGTCTTCTATGAAAGTGGTGACTTCAGCTTGCAAGTAAAACAACTGCACAAGTGCTTTTCTTAGAGATAACCATCATACTTTGGTATGTGACAAAAGTTCTATCTATGTACTTCCCATTTCATCATGCATAATAAAAACTCGTGAGTACTCAAGGGTGGAGATTTAATAAAAATAATGTTATTGCTTCTGCAAATGAAATCACATTTTTTTCACTGCAGATACTTTGTGGCAATGAAGAATAAAATGACTACGGTTTGGAGCCACTGCACTGATTCATGCTAAAGTGCCAGCAGTATTCCCCACCATTGCTTTTGCATCATCAGTGCAAATGTCAACACAAGGAAAAAGGCAAATACAACCGTATTGTAGCAGCCCCCATTCTCCTACACCTTCCAGTGAAATAGAAATACTCTTACTTCTTAGAGCAGATTCTGCTGTGCCTGTCTGAACAGTCATTTCCCATCTCCTCCTCACACTCCTCCATCCAAATTTATTTTTCAGGTCTTAGATGCCATCTCTTCTGGAAAGTCCCTCTCTGTCTCCCTGAAACTAGTTAGACTGCCACCCTGGACACTTCCATAGCACCTGCATGCTATAGTCAATGACTTTAGTAGGAGCTTCTGAGACAATTCCTTCCCCATTAGCGCCTGCCCTCATCATGGCAAGCACTCAAGAATGACTCTCTCTGCTCACCAGACGACTCCTAAGCTGTTAAAGCTCTGGCTATAAAGCTGGCTGATGCACCTTGATAACACAGCACTTTGAATGTAGGCACCAATGCAGTGTCTGACATGCAAGAGATGTCTGGCTTTTTACAGCTTATATGTCTGGAAAAGATTAGAGTTTTATGTTTGCCTTCTGAGTCCCAGCCTGAATACCTGACAACCTCCAACGTGCCTGTCATTTGGATAAAGGTCCAGAGTCTGTCCTGAGAGAAGGCATGATGGCCATGTCCCTAGGATGGCCAAAGATAATGAGGTACCGTCCTGGTCAGAGTTCCTGCTCTCTGCTGGTGAACCCTGTGGATGCAGGCACTCTTTACCTTCTGGCCAAACGATAATAGCCTTGGCTGTCTTTACAGTTTCTACCCCTTTTGGTCTTTAGCTGGTGCTGAATCCTACCTGGAGTGAGGGCTCTGTAGCCCTTACCAGCCCTCTTTTCCTAACAATCTCCCTATCTGCTTCCCCTGAGTAGGTCTAGGGGATGTTAAAGCTGAATTGTGCTTTATCCACACTATGTAAGTCTCATTTCTATGTAAATACAATTTGCTAAAGGAAAATGAACATGCTAGAAACTTGGCCCCTGTTCCTAATATACCCCAATAATATCATGTTCTAGTGGGACTTGAAATTTTCTTGCTGGAGTCTCCTATTAAATTATAAATCCCTTGTGGGTAGTGAGTATAATATCCTCAGTAGCTACCACAGTATCTGGTACATAGTAGGTGATCAAAAAATATCTGTTGGAGTGATTAAATAATATATATAAAATTATTAGCATAGTGACTAGAACACAGCAGTCAATAGCAGAAGCTGTTCTGATTTTGATATGATGACAATGACAGGAACATTAAGGTTTATACAGAGATTATTCAGTTATTTTTTTCTCTCCCAGCTTTGTGGTCAATGTACAAAGTACAGTATTTATTAATACTAGTAATCTAGTAATCTTAGCATGTGTCTAAGGGTGAGGAGAAAAGATACCATTCATGAATCTTAAAGCTGTATGTTCACTCTGCTCTGGGGTGGTAATTTTTGTTATTAATTTAAACCATCTCTCCAGGATTTCTCTGCAGAATTACAATTGAATACCCACGTAATCACTGAAAACTAAGAACCTTTATTTGATAACTTGTTGAGCACATTTTGATTAGGCATAGCCAACATGCTTTCAGGAATGGCAAGTCATTCTCACATAACATGCAGCAAATCCCTCTGAGGATAATACCAACAAGTTTAATCAAAGGAGTGGCAGTGATCTTGAAATTCAGAAAATACTTGACAGAGTTCCATATCAAAGTTAACAGTCAGTGTACGAGAGCCATGAACCAAGAGGAAAATTGGTATTAGATTTTGATAAAACACTCAACAGCAGGAAACAAACAAAACAAAATGATCAAGGAGGAAAGAAAAAAGCCATAGCATAACGCACGGGCTGGTGATAAAGTCTAGGATTTTTATGTTATTTTAAAACATCTGAAGGGAAACCACTCTGATTGTGTATTCTAGGAATGTAGAACCATTAGAAAAACAAAGTGGCTTTTAATGGAATACAAGAAAATAGAAATAGCACATTAAAAGAGTCATTTACTGAACTCTGAAATGACAACTTACTGGAGTGCTCGGTATGACCAAAACATTAAAGTTGAACTGGAAAGAACCTCTTAAAACGTTTACAAAGTATAATCCATTTGGTGAAGGAGAATGTTGTAAAGTTGGGACAGGTAGAAGAAATACTTTTGTCAATTAAGAATAACTTAAAATTTGTTTTTCTTGAAAGGGAAATGGAAGAGTGATATGCAGACCCACATTCTAATATAACTTTTGTGTTTTTCTGATTAATTCTACTAACACAAGTCACAACACATCTCTTTTGATCAAGTACAGCGAAGTAATCTGAAGCACCACCCTGTAATCAGAAGATGAGAAAGCTCCTGAAGGTACCATTTGTTCTAATTAGGTCACCTTCCTACTGCAAATACTCTAGTGAATGAAGTGTGTCACTTCAGTACTCAACCTTTGCAAAAGACAGTAAACTTCGGAATAGTTGCCACACTTCCTGCTGGGAGCGCCGGTTTGAAAGCTAACTGCTATTTGGTAGGTTATCTGTAGTTCTTTTCATGCATCAAAATAATGGTTACTGATTAGTCCACAGGAAAAAAAAAATCCAACTCTCCAATTACCCTCTTAGATACCCATGATACTTAGAGCAGCCTTTCATTTCAGCTGTATTTAGTTAATTGCTCCCCTCCTTCTCCCAATTACTTCCTATCTCCAAGATCCAGCATCCAGCACAGGGTCAGGTGTGTGTGACGGAGGCAACCCTGAGCACAAGGGCCCTCAAAGCGATCAGAGGTCCTTGCAGCAGCCCCTTGGAATGGTGCTGTGCTCTTGAAAGGGGCATCCAAGTCTTCAGCTCCACATAAACACTATCTGACAGCAAAACATTTTATTTACTTTCAAAACTACTGAATAGTTTTGCTATTCAAACATTCATTTTAACTTTCTATAGAATTACTGCCTTTATCTAAGCTTCCAAGCTTCCCCTTAACCCCATGCCCCCACAACCTTATTACAAAAAAGAGGATTTCATGCTTCCTCAGTCCAGTCCTAGCTAAGCTCAGGTCACTCCTGCCTTCACTAGGATCCAGCTCAATCAACTCTTCCCTGCTGAATTTTCAATCTCCCCCCTCCCCTACAGGCTCATGACCCCACCGTCTCACTTAAGCAAGACTCATTCACATTAAAAAATATATATGAGTAAATCCTTCCTTGACTCCACTACACTACCAGTATCACTCTTTGATCTTCTGTTCACAAATTGCATGCGTTCCTGGCTTGCCGTCTCCATGTCTTCACTGCTCCCACCTCACAGTCCACTCACGGTAGCATGTACCTGTAACTTCTCCAGCGCTCCATGTTCTAGTCAAAGAGCACCCCACAGGGTCCCCATGACCCTTGCACTGGCAAAGCTAGCAGGGCTTCTCAGTCCTCTCTTCCTGACCTCTCGCAGCCTGAGTCTGCTACCCACTCCCTGGGTTTAAAGCACTTCTTTTTTTTTTTTTTTTTTTGACAGGGAGTCTCGCTCTGTCGCCCAGGCTGCGGTGCAGTGGCATGGTCTCGGCTCACTGCAACCTCCGCCTCCCAGGTCAAGCGATTCTCCTGCCTCAGCCTCCCAAGTAGCTGGGACTACAGGCGCATGCCACCACGCCCGGCTAATTTTTTGTATTTTTAGTAGAGACAGGCTTTCACCATGTTAGCCAGGATGGTCTCGATCTAACCTCATGATCCGCCCACCTCGGCATCTCAAAGTGCTGGGATTACTAAAGCACTTTCAGATTCTCTTCCCACCCTCCAGGCCCTAACTCATAGACTCCCGCCTCTTTTCCAGGCCCTCTTCTCTTCTTAACAGTTTAAAAGTCCTTTCCAGGGGAGTCATTCTCTCTTTCTCCAAACACCATCTTTATGAAAAACTCCCTAATCTTACCCAAACCCCACTTCCAAGCTCCACACCCATACATTTTACAGCCTTCTGAATGCCAGCACTTCAGGTCTTACAGATGCCTCAAATTCATCATACCGCAAACCACAGTCATCTTCTCCCCTGCTCTTCTCCCTCCAAGAAAGACCATGGTCCTCCTCCAAATTCACATTATCCTTCCATTTCTTCAAGTCAGAAGCTCAGAGTGGCCCCAGCCTTTTCCGGCTCTCTTAGCTGCCACATCAAGACAACCTAAGGACTGATCCAAGCATCCACATTAACCTACTATGTGACTATCACTCTAAGCTGTCACCTACTCTTTAGTTTTGCTGCCATCAATTCAGTCTAAAACAATTCAGTCTAAATCACATCACCTTGCCTGGACAGTAGCTTCTAACTGATCTCCAAGTATTCACCAACTTTGAGATCTTTAATCATCTCTATAACATCAAAGCAATCACCAATGTGACTGTTCAAAAATGGATATTCATTCCCATCAATCGGCCCCTGTTGAACAAGCTCTCTAACTCCTGCCTGATACTTGGGCTGGCAGGTCCTCCCAGGAGCTCAGCCCTGCTTACTGCTCAGATCTCCCTTCCTGACGCCTCCCAGAGGCAGGGAACTGCCATTATTTTTTCTTGATAAAGCAGGGCCTTTGTACTAGCTGTTTCTCCTTCATTTCTCATTTTCTCTATCCCCCTTCTATCCACTCACCCTTTAACAGTTAAAGCCTAATCTTTTTATAGGTGAGAGACTCAGCTGAAAAGTCACTGATTTTCTCTAATTTAGAGTAGGGTGGGACCTCCTGTATATATAAACATAATCCCTTTCCAAAACAACAGCCCTAATTACTTGTACTTGTATTGGGCTGCAGAGTTGACCAAGATGAGGACTGAGATCTATCTTGCTCAGGAGCACCTGGCACAGTAAGCGCAGACTTAGCAGGTACTCAAGAAATCTTTGGTTAATGAATTATCAGGCTAATAAATGGCCTCATAAACATCATGTTTTCATTGTTTCACTGCATTTTTAATCACTGCTTTGTCCTTCACTGTCCAACTCTGAGAAATTAATGTTTTCCTAATAAATCAAATAGTTCCCAGAAAAAAGTCTACAGATACAGAAGACATCTATATACATACATCACACACACACACACACACACACACACACACACACACACACACACACTAGTACGTGTGTGGAGAGAGAAAAAGATATGTATATTTGCAAAAAAACTTCCTTTTTTTGGCTGAACTAATTCACACTAAGTTGCAGACATTACAATACTTCACCTCTAGATTTTTTTTTTTTTTTTGACAGAGTCTCACTTTGTCACCCAGACTGGAGTGAGGTGGTGCGATTTTGGCTCACTGCAACCTCCGTTTCCTGGGTTCAAACAATTCTCATGCCTCAGCCTCCCGAGTAGCTGGGATTATTGGCATGTGCCACCATGATGCCTGGCTAATTTTTGTATTTTTACTAGAGACAGGATTTCAGCATGTTGGCCAGGCTGGTCACCCCTAGATCTTTCAGCAATTTTCTACATAATCACAATACTATTATCACATGCAATAAATGAATTTTTATGCAATAATTACTCCATATTTCAACTTCCCAAATTGTTTAAAAAATGCACTTTAACAACATTTTTTTTAAAAAATTCAGGATCCAAGGGATGATGACACACTGCATTTGGTTGTTCTACCTCTTTAATCTCTTTTAATAAAGGACTACTTCCCCGCATTTTATTTTTATTTAATTTTGGTCTTTCGTTATAGACATTTTTGAATAGACCAGGACAGGTATCTTGCAAAATGCTCCATGATCTGGATTTGTCTAGCTGTTTCTCAATAATCAGATTCTGGTTAAAGATGTTGCCAAGAAGACTTCACAGATGATACGTTGTGTACTTCCCACCACTGCAAAACATCAGGAGACGCATCCCCAGAAGACCCTGCCTTGTCCCAATTCAATCATCCTACACCTAGGCCCAAGCTTCTTGAGTCCCACCCTTCCCCATTCCCAGACTCCAGCTGGCCCTCCCTGTGAACAGACATCCAAGTATCATCAGACACTTAGGAAAGCCTCTAATGAGAAAGACACAGAGCCAGCAGGACGCTGGCTGTGAGCAGACCTGGAGAGCAGGCTCCAAGTGTAGCGAAGGAGGGGAGGGTTCCAGGAAAGCTGTCTCCACTCAGAACAGAATTGACAGGTAACTATGAGTCAGAATGGGCCAAGGAGGGCTTTCACTTCTGTGGGACAGAGGAGGTGTAAAGCCATTAGAGAAAAACTGAAAATGAAGCCAAAAGAAAAAAAAGCAACTCTTAAAGGCAGGCTTATTTTGATATTTAAGACAACATTCCCTCAAGTATTTTTTTTACTAAAGGGGTGATGTTATCTGCTTTTTCCTTCCATTTTTACAAACATGGTACAATCAACCCCACTGTTATTTGGTGAAAACAATTAAGTATTTTTTAACAACAACAACAAATACCTTCTGTGGCCCCAGATGGATAATTTTAAGCTGGTTAAGAATGTGGGCTTTGGAGACCTGACCAACATCACTTAGCAGTTGTGTGACACTGGCAGGTTATCTCATGCATCTCTGTGCCTCAGTTTCTACATCTATCAAATAGGGCAATAGAATTTACCTCATCGGGTTGTGAGAACAGACAAGTTAACACACGTTAAGTGCTAGAACAGTATCTAACACATAGTTAACATTCAGTAGATTTTTGTAATCACATGAGTTATTATTAATATTATTGTAAGTCTGTGGTTAAGAAGTCTATTTTAACTTTAAAATGATCTGAGCCATCAGAATTCAGCTTTTGTAGATAAAGAATATGAACAAATTGACTATGGATGGAATTATTCTATATAGTTAGCTTGCTGAATTCTTGGTTAAGCACTACTAACTATATCTTGGTAAACTATGGTGCAACTGAGCCACCCCCTAAAAGCAAAAGACATTTAGCAGTTCACCATATTTTGCAATTAACTAAATGAAAGCCTATGAGAATGAAATGGTTTCAGGTGGAGTTTGACAATACAATTCATCCACAGTATACAGGGAAAAATATTTCCTCAAAAATAACATCGATGTGGTAGGCCCTTAAAAACGATGGATGAATGCATGTAAAATTCTCTGTACACAGAAACATGAACTTAAAAATAGAGTACCACTACTACAGTTGTTTAAATCCCCAGCTCTTTCCTGGATATTTGTCACTACTGGGTATATTACTGTCCAAGTCTCCAGGATGAGTGACTATTTCACATCATGTGGAAGGAGGCTTGCAGGCCTACTTAAGCGAAAAAATCTGTCACTGGTTCTAGCTTACCTTTATCTATATCTTTTGCATTTCTCCTAAGTAACACTCTCATGGAAAATCCACCAGCGAATCCAGGATCATCCTTTGACAGAACAGTGAATTTGAAGAACTGCATGGAAACGGTACTTATCTACAGTTGCATTTTACAGGTTTCTCCCTAAAGCTCAGACACGGTGAATCATTTATCTGGAGCCACATTGCAGGGTGCATGTTCCAGGCCTCCAAATGCATAGGCCAGTGCTCTTCCTTGGGTTCACATTTAAAGACCAAGTTTAATGTTTTTTTAACTGGTGTTTTATAACTAGATTAAATGTATTTTAATATTAGAGATGACTGTGTGCCTTTTTTATTTAAAAAGAAGGCCTATGAAATCCAAACAAACTTGTGAAATCTTTAGACAGTTCCATTTAATAATGATCACTAATGGCCATTAGACCAGGAAAAATCTATGAGGCAATCAATCAGAATGTTTGTTTGAAATGCAAATGTAAGACAACTAATGAAAATGCCAACAGTTCTTCTGCTAAGGCCTGCTGTGATATTAAAAACAGTCTAACAGGAACTTTAATAAGGAGAGACCTGAGTCAGGAATTCAGTTACTTAAAAAAGAATCACCTTTGCCTGAAGTACAGGCTGTTCACTTACAGTCATCAGCATTTCAGAAATCAAAAAGCCAGTATTTCAACAACTGCGTATGTATTTTTGGCTGAATGGTGGTTATATTGATTATTTTACCAGCCCTTTAGTGAGATTTCCTTCCTTCCTGGTCGTCATTTCCAGTTCTAGATGGTACCCTATAGGGTAACAGAAGGCAGTAGAGTGTGGTAGTTATGAAAGGAAGCTCCGGCATTAGACAGACCCAGGCGTGTCTTCGCTCTACTTCTCACCAGCTGTGTGACCTTGGGGAGGTTACTTAACACTCTGTGCCTCACACTCCTCATCTGAAAATGGAAATGATAAAAGCCCTACCTTGTGAAACTGTTGTGAGGGAAAATAAAAAAACATATGCAAAGTGCTTAGCACAGAATCTGGTGGCCATAGATATTACCTGTATGACACAGAATAAGCACTCTGTATTTGGGCTCTCATTATCATTAGGGCAAGGTGGTGGTGTAGTAGTAGTAAAAGAAAGAAGAAATACCTTCTGTTACAATAACAACTACAAATATTTGAAAATGAATTATGACACAGATTAAAAAGAATGTAAACAGTTACATTGAGGTCTTGAATTCTGGCTTTAAATCATTGCTGCCTGTATTGTAAGAACTCTTCGTTAATCACTTAAAACTGCTGACTGCCAGCAAAACCTAAGCTTCATACAGACCCACTGTCTACCAGGCGTTGCCATCCATGTAAGGTAATTTCTACAGTGAAGGTAAACCCCAGATATACTCAATCAATATCAAGTCAACAAAGATTTATTGAGCACCACCTGTGTATATGGCACAACCATAAACAGAACTTGCAGTACAGCTTAATTAAATCCTTGGGCCCGGGTAAGCTGAGTGAAAACTATATGTAAATACTTAAGAAATCGCTGACTGGTTTATCATATATGTTTACAGATTTTAATTTACCAGAACAACTTGTATCTTATCCGTTTATATAACCTGTAGGGTCTGTGTTTAAATCAGGATGAATGTGTCAAAGTAGCCATTAAACTTAATTATCAGGGGGTTTTCACTCATACTTGCTAGTTATAAACTTCAGTTCATTGCTAACCACACCCTGAGAAATCAACAAGAAGAACCATGAAGCACTGGGTAGATTTAATTATTATTTTAAATGTAATCTTCCATTTTAATATTCCCGATATAAAGAAGAGTTTTTCATTGCACTGGGGAATCTACCGTCTGTGATTAGTTGAGCACTTTCATTCTCATGGTTCTTGGTTAACTGAACTGTGACTCAGCGGTAAGTAACATACCAAGACGAGAAATGACCAGGCCAGACCGTCTCTTGTATAAACAAAAACAGAACAGAAGTAAATGGAGATTAGAGCTCAGACAGAACCGCTACATTCAGTTTCCAAATATGGGCATATGGAGACACTCAGGACAATCACTAAGCATGACCCAGAAGCATCACATGATGACTCTCATGGGGAAGACCTTGGGCAGCAAGAGAGAAGCTTTTGACTCACACATGGTAGTAATAAAATTGTTTTTGTTTACAGAATTCTTGTAGGAAGGGGGGGGAAAGATACAAGGTAAAATTAATAAAACTTAAGAAAATAACAGTAGAAAAAGTAAGTAAAGTCATAAGCTGGCTTTTTGAAAATATGAGTAAAACAAAAGCTATTTAAGCAAGAAAAGAAGGAAAAAAGAAAAAAATACAAAATTAGGAACAGACAAGGTGATATAATTACAGACACTAATGATTAAAATAAAGTGAATATTATGTAAACTTTGTCAAAAATCCAGAGTAGATGGAAGATTTTCTAAGAAAATATAAAAGTACCAAAATTAACCAATGAATAGATGGAAAACAAGAACCATTTATACCCTCTCTCTCTCCTTGTCATCAATATCCCACCATACTGGGTCATCTCCATCACCATATAAGCATGCTCTCCTATCATCCATCATTAAAAAGTCATAACCCCCAAGCCCTCCCTAGTTTTGCTACTCCCCATCACTGCACATCTGTTCCAAACAGCTGCCACATGTGGGCTCTGCACTTGCTCATCTCCTGTTCACGGCTCAGCCACTCCATGCTGGACACTGTTCCCGCTGCTCCATCAGATTTGCCTTAGCCACCATAGCCACCAACCTGCAAGTGGTCAAATCTAAGTCCCATCCTTTAACTCGCATCTTATTGGACTCACTCAGTGCATGTGATGTTGTCAGCTACTCCGGTCTGCCTTAGGCACACTCCTCTCATGCTCCATGATGCCACGCTCTCTGGGTTCTCCTCCCTATTTCCTGGTCACTCCTTTTCAGCCTTTGTCTAAAGGATGAATTCGCCAATGCTCAGTCCTAAATCTTCTGCCCCTCTCCACATGGTTGAATTCCAGATTCATGTATCCAATTTGTGCCCTCAACTCTTCCCCTCATATCTCACTGGCATCTCAGACTACACAAGACCCAAACCAAACTCTTTGAGTTTCTCCCTAAACCGGCTCCTCTCTTTCGCCTTGAATGGCATCATCATCCATACATTACAATCAATTAATTATTCCTCTGAGAGAGTCCCTTTGCTTCTTCCTCAAAGATATATTCACTTCTCTGTACTTCTACTCCCACCATCCTAGTTGTATTAGTCAGGGTTCTCTAGAGAAGTGGACCAAAGGGTGGGTGGGTGTGTGTGTGTGTGTGTGTGTGTGTCTGTGTGTCTGTGTGTCTGTGTGTCTTCACCAGTGTGTGTGTTTCTGTGTGTCTTCACCAGTGTGTGTGTGTGTGTGTGTGTGTGTGTGTGTGTGTGTGTGTGTGTGTTTCTATCTGTCTGTCTTCACCAGTCACGATTGCTGGTGTGTGTGTCTGCATGTGTGGGTGTGCACAGGCAGGCTGGAGACCCCGGAAAGAACAAAGACTGCAGTTCAAGTCTGAAGCCCATCTGCTGATAATTGCCTCTTGCTTGGACTGGGTTAATCTTTTCATTCTATGCAAGCTTTTACCTCATGTGCTTTACTCAAAGTCTAGAGATTTACATGTTAATCTCATCCAAAAACACCTTCACAGAAACATTGAGAATAACACCTGACCATATATCTAGGCACAATGGCCCAGCCAAGTTAACACATACAATTAACCATTACACTAGTCTAAGCCACTTCATTTCTGGTCTAAGCCAATGCAACAGGCCCTAACTGGTCTCTCTCCTTCCATCCTTTCCTTCCATATCAAAGCCAGAACACCCTCTTCATGCATAAATGTCTCCCCAAACACCCAACAGCTTCCTATTGCACCCAGATTAAAGCCAAGGCCCATGAACAAGATTTGACTGTACCCTCATCTCATCCCAAGCTCCAACTCTCCACTAACCAGCCCTCAAGCCCAAGCCTGACTCAGAGTCTTAGAATATGCTGACAGTTACACTTCTGCCCCTCTCTGTTTGCAAGACTAAATTCTATGTATGCCTTCATACCTCATCAAAACTTAAATATGTGTCCCTGGCCCTCACAGTATTCTCCACCGTTTGTTTCCTTGACAGTGCTGAGCACCAATGAATATTATATATTTATTCATTTGATTTCTTATTTATTGCCTGCCTCTGCCCCTATAACCTCCATTTGTGCAGGGACCATGTTTGTCTTAACTCATCCCATGCAGAGCCCAGGGCCTGGCACACAGCAGATGCTCAATCAATATTAATTAAATAAACAAAAAATTCTAATGCAAGAAAAATCTAAACACCTAGAATACTTAAAGTATCTGAAAAAATATGTTACATAAACCTTGAGATAGATAAGTACTTCTTATGCAAAACAAGAAACTTATAAAGCTTAAGTGAGAAAATTCCAGATTTGATTATACCCAACTCAAGTATGAGATGAGACACCATGAACAAAGTTAAAAGATAAACAAAATACATGCAACACATATAACAGATTCTACAAATTAAAAAAAAGTCAAACAATACAATTTAAAAATAGGCAAGGAATTTAAATATCGGGTAGTTAATAAATGTCAGGAAATTAACAGATTCTAATCTTAACACACCATATCGGCAAAAATTAAGACGAACGTTCCTAAAGTAAAAATATTTTTAAAGATTATGATTTTAAAATGATCCTATTGGCCATTTTTCAAATGGGCAGTATAATACAATCACAGCGCAGAGGGCAAGACAGCTTTGGCAAGAGAAAAGAATGTACAAAAGCAAGAGGTTGCAGATTTTTTTCTTTCAGCCACATCTGTGATGGATCTACACTGAATATATCTGAAGCAGAGGATTACACATTTTCCAAAGCAAAGATTACCAACCCAGAAATAGTGATGTAGTTACTGTCTCATCACCAGATATCAAAATATCAGAGACTAAAAGTTTTCTGTGGCTCAAATTGCTTAGTAAACATAGACTTAGAAGGGCCTTCTCCAGAAATAAATGCCAGACACACTAGTTTCAGGGTTCACAATTTCACTGAAAAACCCCTCAAAACAAAAACAAAACGAAAACATGCTTTGGAAAGAAACAGACATCGTTATTTTAAGGGTGGGTGGGGAGTTACTCCTAGGGAATCTCTTCTCTCTAGCCTTTAAATTCATTTGGTATTAATCCTATTTATACAATGTAACCTATACAATCCTAGAAATTGTACTTAAAAATCAGTCATAACATTTTAACCATTTCTGTACTTATTGTAGTCATCTGCTGAGTAAACACTTAATTGTATAGAGTCCCTCCTTCTCTACCCTACGCCCAGTAATGATAAACTGACATTTTGCAGTTAAATAAAAGCCACATCCTGCCAGCTGGGAATACACTTGCAGAGGCCATGCTCTCCTGTCCGCAGCACCGTCGCATGCTGCCTGACACCACACCTGCCAATCACGGCTTGTGCAGATGTGCAGCCTCTGAGACTGGGGCCCAAACTGCCAGCTGGGCAGATTAGGCTTTTTGACATCTGATTCACATTTAAACAACCAGAAGATCTCTGTAGAACTGCTCCAAAACCTAAGAAACGGTTTAATATGGACTAACACAGCCAAGGTGGGAAAGTTTCTCCGGATGAGGGGTTTGCAGTATTTGAACACAGATAATGGCAGCATTTAGAGGAAAGGTATCCCCACCTGTTTCATTAGTGCCAATATTCGTAAGTGAAAAGATCTCCACTGCCTCTAAAGCCTTTAGCTAAATTGCTGAAAGGCCTTCCACACAGCAATTCTGTTTTACGGCCATTAAAAGGCCCAACTAGCTTCAGAACTGCCTCGGTGAACAGATGCGGTGGAAAGCTGCTTCAGCCTCAAACCAGCTGTGAGGGGAGGGGGTAGGACCACCCAGGGCTGCTCACAGGAAGAGGAAGCTCCGCTCTCTCTTGGCAGTTCCAGTGTTTATCTCTCCACGCCCACGTCCCTACTAGAAAATGAGAGAATGGCAAAATGGTGAGAAGCAGACATAAAGACACAATATACAAGTAAACAGGGTGGAGAATGAGCCACAAGAGACTTCCAGAAGCATGCTTTTGAAGGGGGGTGGGGATCCCCTTTTAGAAGGATGGTTATAAGGAATACCAAAGAGAGATTCTCTTCGTCCTCTAGACTTATTTACCTTGCATGCATCCTTCCACCTGCACAGATGCCTAAAAACATTTCACTAACAGCTGTAGAAACAAAACATGTGTCAAGGAAAAGCATTAAATTAATGAGCATCTAGTTTACAGTTTCAGACTGAATTCTCATCAATGGGAAGTGAATTATCCCACATTCATTAGGGTTATCATTACACACAGTGAATAATAGGATACTTTAATTTTGCACAGCTGGCTCTTGAATCCAAAGCATCAACACTCGGTCCTTATTTTCACTTACATAAAAGACAAGATCCTAAATGTTACTAATCTCTTACAATTCTCCATTGACTGAATTTTGAGGCAGAGGAATGGGCACTGGTGGAAAGGAGGCTAGAAGGGTATGGGCGGGGGGGGGCATTCTGTGAAAGACTTCATGTGCCAGTCTCTGGACGTGGGGCTGCCTTATCCAGGGCTGCCTTATCCAGTTACCATGGAGAATTATTCAAGCTTTTCAACGGGGTGAAGTGATGCTCCTGAGCAGACATGCTTCTTGTGACGGAGAGAGGGTTCCACATTACCTTCAAAGTATATTTAGCACTTAAGTGTC